>NC_080059.1:21538823-21543823 GCF_026212465.1 Amaranthus tricolor | reverse complement strand
CTTCTAAAGGGATAGGGCATTGATGCATTTGCATAATAAGACGTTTATTGATTGGTTTCATAATCGAGTAATATGTGAAAAACTCAATGGTGTATCTGAAACTGTTAAATGGTTAGCTTTTGGTCCTCGTGAAAATGTTAACAAATATAAGGGTTACGATGTCAATTGGTTCACATTTTGGACTGAGGGTCTAGATAAGAAGTTATCTTATCTACAGAATAGTAGGGTTTCTATTTTGGCGTCATCTAAATTTTACGCGAGTGCCAAGGATCAATCGCCGGTAGATGCTAAATTGGTATAGTACGGGCGGTACATTAAATATGGGAGCTTGACTACTCTAGTTTTACTATTGGTCTTTTCAAATGCAAGTGTGTAGATAGTAATCGACGATGCGTAAAAAATGATGACCCTTGTGGATTCACTCTTGTAGACTGAACTCGTTTGTGTGATAGCGAGGGGCCATTTATACTAGCCACACAGGCCAAGCAAGTATTCTACATTGTAGACCCGTTTGATAAAAAATGGTTTAATGTTGTACTGGGAAAAAGAAGTATCCTTGTTATAGGTGATGTTGAGGATGAGAAAGAATATGATGATTTTGAAGACTCTCCACCCTTTATTAATCCAAAATCCGTGGATGAAGATGATGTAGATGTTGGTTATACGCGTGTAGATCACACAGAAGGAATACATTTGAATTAAGTGATTCACAAGGTATGAAGTATTAATGGTTTTTTGGCACTTACTCGCTTAAAGTAGTTCAAACTTGGTTTGTTTGGCATGAAAGTTGGCACACAACACTATTTGGTATATATTATTGTATTGAAATGGTTAGAATTGAAAAAATAGTCATATGTTTGAAATTACGTGCGAAGTTGCGTTTTTAAGGTTTTTTAAGCTTTTTTGGCACTTACTCGCATAAAGGCGTTCAAACTTGGTTTTTTTGGCATGAAACTAGGCACACAACATTTATATATTATTGTGTTGAAATTGTTAGAATTGAAAACAATAGTCATATGCTTGAAATTACGTGTGAAGTTGCGTTTTTAAGGTTTTTTAAGCTTTTTGGCACTTACTCGCATAAAGTAGTTCAAACTTGGTTTGTTTGGCATGAAACTTGGCATACAACACAATTTGTTATATATTATTGTGTTGAAATGGTTGGAATTGAAAAAAATATTCATATGCTTGAAATTACGTGCGAAGTTGCATTTTTAAGGTTATTTAAGCTTTTTTGGAACTTACTCGCTTAAGGTCGTTCAAACTTGGTTTGTTTGGCATGAAACTTAGCACACAACACTATTTGGTATATATTATTGTGTTGAAAAGGTTAGAATTGAAAAAAATAGTCATATGCTTGAAAATATGTGCGAAGTTGCGTTTTTAAGGTTTTTAAAGCTTTTTTGGCACTTACTCACTTAAAGTCGTTCAAACTTGGTTTGTTTGGCATGAAACTTGGCACAAAACACTATTTGGTATATATTATTGTGTTGAAATGGTTATAATTGAAATTACGTTCCGATATTGTTCTAATATATTTCTATTCATATTCATTTGGGTACTCATCTACAATGCACCTTTTCAGAGATGAAATTGTTCCCGAGGTGGAGACTTCTGATAATGCACATCATAGTGATATGGATAAGGACTATAATCCCGAGATGGAGAAGGACATAAGTGATGATCATGACTTAGAAGTGAGGGCTGACAAAGAGGATGATGACCCACATGTTAGACACGAGAAATTGGCTGAAGAAGCCCCACCATATCCCTCGGAGATAGAAATAGTACCAATGGATGTTCCCACAACCACTACTAGCGTTGGGTCTAAGAAGAGAAAAGGACGAAGTCCTATGAAAAGCCTCAAAGTCACAGAATCCATGCACTTGGAATACAATGCATCGGTCAACCCTGTGGCAAATGGCGTAGGCAATATAGAAAACAAATCGGCATATGTATCCGTAAGATTTCCATATTGTACGCATGGAATGAGGTTCCAGAGGGTTTGAAGAACTCTCTATGGGATGATACTGTGGTAAGCAACTTTACTATTTTTATTCATTTAATTTCATTTTAAATTAATTTAATTGACACTAATAAATATAATTTTTCTTCTTTGTAGAATCTTTTTCACATTGAAAATGATGAAAAGAAAAAGAATGTTTTTCTTTCAGCTGTTGGTGAAAGATTTAGAGATTTCAAATCCAAGCTTGTAACTGGCTGGATCACTAAAAAACGTGCCCGTAAGACCAAGAAGGTCAAAACGGGAAATGAAGATGGAAATGAAGGTGGAGACCAAGCACCTGCAAAGATGCCTTATGAAATATGGGGTCATATATCAAAGAATGAATGGGAAGCGTTTGTTGCCAAAAAAACAACTCCCACCAAAGTTGTAAGTATTCCATTGTATTAGCTTTTGATTTAATTTTACTTCTTTGGATTCAATCATTAAACTAATATATGACATTTGATTTCTGTTGATTAACTAGGAAAAGTGTGGTAAAGCTTTTGAATCAGCAAGCAAAAGGAAGTTTTACCATCGCTTGGGCCCCAAAACGTACAAATTAGGATCGAAAAGAATGGGTGGATGTGGGTTTATACCCCAATCCAGTCCCACAACCTCATCTACGGCTACCTTTGCATCTGCGAATACTCCTGCTGGAGATTGGGTGCGAGATTGGTACTGCGGAATTCATTCCTGAGATTCAAGTGGTAAATTTACCATTACTAATCCGGAAACGAAGAAGGTTGCTGATACTGTGGTGAGTTTTGAAATTATTAATTATATGCTTGATTTGTTTTGTATTTTTTGGCTTTGATTTACTATAAACTAATTGTTATGTCACTTTTTATTTGAACAGATGGGCTGGAAAGAAAAAGAAGCAACGGGGGAGTTCACCCCTAGAGGCAATGTTGATGCATTGCATATGGTCTTAGGGAAAGACCATAAAAGGCGGGTAGTCAAAAAAGAAGGGGTCCGCAAGGGATTAAAGAAGGCCTTCCGCAAAGAATGTGTTGCTAATCAATCAAGCACGATGCCACCTGAAGAAGTAGCGACCCTCAAATGGGAAATTACGCAGGACGTACTCAACAAAGCTGCAGTCATTTTGGTGAAAATGGGAGCACCCGATGTAGACTTGGCAAATATCATTATCGAGGATTAGCAAAGTAAACATGGGGATCCTAAGATTTTGGTCGAGCGAACACCCAAGCCAACACCCGAGTCCATTACCCCTGTAGCTCAAAATCCAACACCCTAGCCCATTATTATTTGCCGAAGCTAAAAATCCTACACCAGAGACCATGAACTCCGTTGCTCAAAATCCTGAGCCAACACCCGAACCTTTGGTAAAGGTACATATTTTTTTAATATATAAGTACCTATTAATTTAAATTGCAACGTGTTTTAATATTTTATTATGATGTTAATTATACTAAACGACACAATTTTCAGGAGGCGACTCCTTGTTCTGTTCTGCTGCCTCAGTTAGGTGTGGCCAGTGGTGGCGGCTTAATTGAGGTTGCATTTGGGGTGACACAGCCAACCAGAGAGGGCCAAATAGTGCATTCAATGCCTGTTACAGGTTGCCATATAAGTGTGAGCGTAGAAACTATTATCAAGAGGTTTGAAAGATTTCTTACTCCCGGTTCCAATGCCAGAATGAAGCCTTGAGAAACTTTCAGACGCCCAAGGTAGTTTCGTCACATGGCCATATGTTTGGTTTCGATTCACGTCTACGGTAATAATCATTTGTATAAATTTAAATAGCCAAAGAGTCTAAAGGGTAAGAGAGGGATCGTTTCCTCATCGAAGGGGTCTGCTGATTCAAAAAGCTTAAAGTCGATGGGAACGAATCCACTTTTGACTGAGCAGGAGCTAAAGGATCTCTCTCCGAATTGCAAATGGCTACACACATGTGCATCACATATGTCTGAGGAGAACCCAATAATACTACACCTTCAGAAGGACCAATTCATTTTTTGTGAAACCCCCTTTGTATTGGTCGGAGTGATATTGGGTAATTTTTTAGAGGTGATATGTTGAATATAGCTCTTATCCATGTCTACATGAGGTGATGTTTATTATCTTACATTTTGGGCTTTATTGTTTAATTGTTTTAATAACCGAATGCCTGACAAATTTTCTTATTCGTGAGTTTATTGTGGCTTCTAATGAGATGAATTGTTGCTAACCTCCAACAAAAATTGGATGGTTTTGTCCTGAATCGATTGCGGGCATTAGAAGCGAACAACAGCCGGATGACGTCAAAACATATAATGAGCGTGCTTTGAAACATTCGCTTGCAGCCAAACACACGTTCATTTTGTCTCCATATGTTGAAGAGTAGGTTTTATTTTTCATATTGATCTTATTTTTATCTAAGTTCACATGTTCTCTAATTTGTTGATTTTAAATTTGCATTTGTAGTGCTCATTGGATGCTCTTGGACATATGTCCTTTGACTAATACCGTGCACATCTTCGATTCTTTACATAAACCTCAACGCCCAACTCTCAACATAAGATTTAAAGCCTTGTTGAATGCGTAATTTTATAAATTTTACCAATACATTGATATGTAGTAACATTAATACTATATTACATGCATTGATATATAATACCAATAATTTTCCCATGCGTTGCCACACAATGAAGAAAGTGCGTGGACAAATAAGATCTAGTTCGAGAGCCACATATCCGAAATGGAAAACAATAAAAGTACACAACACTATTTGGTATATATTATTGTGTTGAAATGATTAGAATCGAAAACAATACTCATATCCTTGAAATTACATGCCAAGTTACATTTTTAAGGTTTTTAAAGCTTTTTTTGGCACTTTCTCGCATAAAGTAGTTCAAACATAGTTTGGTTGGCATGAAACTTGGCACACAACACAATTTGGTATATATTGTTGTGTTGAAATGGTTAGAATTGAAAACAATAGTCACATGCTTGAAATTACGTGCTAAGTTGCGTTTTAAGGTTTTTGAAGCCT
>NC_080059.1:21478823-21533823 GCF_026212465.1 Amaranthus tricolor | reverse complement strand
ATGTGAATGATAGTAGTGATTCTTTGACTTTGGCTCCTTATGAATTCCGTCAAGAAGATGGAAGAAAGGACTTGGCCGAGATGATTATATTACATGAATACCCCATTAGCTTGGTTGAGCACTATGGCTTCAGAAAGTACTCTAACACTTTACAACCTGGTTTTAAAGTACCGTGTCGTACCACTACTAGGAAGGATATAATGAAGAGATATGAGGATGAGAAGGACAATATTCTAGCTTTGTTGAGGAAAGCCAAAAGTCGAATTTCATTAACTACGGACATGTGGACTGCAAGTAATCAAAGGAAAGGCTATATGGCAGTCACTTCACATTTCATTGATAATGCGTGGAAGTTGCAAAGTCGAATCATAAGGTATTACTATCAACTACTAATTGTACTTGTGCTAACATACTTTACTTACCTATTTACTTCTGATGCAATTATTTTTTTTGACTAGGTTTCTTTATGTCCCTGCCCCACATAATGCCGAGGTTCTTGCCAATGCATTAAAACAATGCATTCAATCATGGAACTTGGATTTGAGATTGGCATCTATCACAGTAGATAATTGTACGACTAATGATGCTATGATGGACATCATAAAGGACTCTTTCCCATATGGTTCTCTACTTTTGGATGGTGAGTTCTTACATATGCGTTGCTGTGCACATATACTTAATCTAATTGTTCAAGATGGATTAAACGCTGTAGTGTATGATGGAGGTAATCGAATAAGGGAAAGTGTTGTGTTCTGGACTGGTTCTGATAAGAGAGTGCAAAAGTTTGAAGGTGTAGCTAATCAATTAGCCTCCGGTTACAAAAGGAAATTAACCCTTGATTGTAAAATTCGTTGGAATTCAACATATGAAATGCTTTGTGTTGCTATTAATTATAAGGAAGTGTTTGCTGTTTAAGTGGTCGAGATAAACTATACAAAAACCCACCAACTCCTGAAGATTGGGAAAAAGTTGGGAAAATATGTGAGTTATTGGAAGTGTTTGCTAAACTTACCCTTGATTTCTCAGCCTCAAAAACTCCTACGGCTAATATTTACTTTTCTAAAATTTGCAAACTTAAAATTACTCTATCTACTTGGCTTTCATCTCCATATGATTATGTTGTGAAAATGGCGGAAGTAATGTTAGAGAAATATAAGAAATATTGGGATAGTATGAATGGTTTGATGGGAGTTGCAACTATACTTGATCCTAGGTATAAAATGACTCTTATTCAATTTTATTTTGCAAAGTTATTTGATAAATATGAGTATGATAGAGAGGTTAGTAGAATTAGCAATCTATTAAGGAGATTAGTTGATGAATATGAGTCTAGGAGTGAGAATACTCAAAGTAAGAGGCAACTACCTTCCAATTTAGCAAGTGGTGGGAGTTCTTGTGATGATGTTGATATCGAAGAGTTTGCACAATTTCTAGAGCGAGACAAAAATCAAACTTATGAAAAATCTGATTTGGACAAGTATTTGGAAAATGCTAACATACCACTTGAAGATAATTTTGATATTTTAAATTGGTGGAAAACAAATGGAAGCACATATCCCGTTCTTCAACAAGTAGCACGGGATATTTTGAGTATTCCTATTTCTACGGTTCCATCCGAATCAGCTTTTAGCACAAGTGGTAGAGTTCTTGATCCTTATCGTAGTCGACTACTACCTCAAGCCGTTGAAGCTTTAATGTGTTCTCAAAATTGGATTTGGGCTGCCCTCAAAAGTAAGCATTATTCCTACCAATATTGTGTAATTTTTATGCATTGATAAATTTTGGTTATAAAAACATTTTTGTTTGCAGATTGTGGAGAATTCAAGGACAAGGATTTTGCTAAAATTATTGGAGAGTTGGAAGAAGAATGCGAAATGAAATTTGATAGTGATGAAATTATTCTGGATTGATTTACTTTAGATGATTTTGAGTTGATGTTGAAACTTGAAATACTTTTGTTTTAGACATGTATATTTGTTTGAGACTTTGATTATGTGTTTGTTTGAGACTTCGGATATATGTTTGTTTGAATTGAGACTTTGGATATGTGTTTTTCTTTGAGACTTTGGAGTTTGGATATGATTTATGGGTTTTAAGGCCCAAATAATTGAAAATAAATATGTGACACAGATGGGTATTAAGCGGGGATTTGACGGGTGGTGGCGCGGGTAAAATGGGTATTAGACAGGGATGGATACCCAGATGGGGATGGGGATGGGGATAGAATTAGGTACAAACCCATCGGGGCGGGGGCGGGGATGGGGATGGAATTACTACAAGAAAACTTGTTTTTAGCAACGGAAAAAGTCGTTGCTAAAAACCTGATTTCGTTGCTAAAAATGTTTTTTGCAACGAATTCCATTGTTGCGGGTACAGCCGTAGCTAAAAGTTTTAGCAACGACTATGGTGGTTGCAAAAGGTATCTGTTTTTTGCAACGAGATCTATTGTTGCAAAAAAAATGTCGTTGCAATTCCTTCAAATGTTTTTAGCAACAAAAAAGCTCGTTGCCAAATTTCCTGCATTTTTAGCTACAACTATTTTCGTTGTTAAATTTCTATTTTTCACAACAACTTAAGTTGTTGCAATACATGATAGTCAATCTTTTGCAACGACTTTACTGTAGGGAAAACAATGAAGTAAAATTTGTTATTAATGTTTTTAGCAACAACTATTAACGTTGCAAAAAACATATACATTTTTCGCAACAACTATTACCGTTGCAAAAAACCAGACACATTTTTCGCAACAACTATTACCGTTGCAAAAAACATACACATTTTTCGCAACAACTTTTACCGTTGCAAAAAAGATACACATTTTTCGCAACAACTATTTATCTTTTGAAACAACCTACAATAAACTAGACAATTAAAATAATAAATAATTTAAAACCAACTAAACTAATATCACCGATTATCATTATATATTAATTCGTATCCCAAAATATCGCACGTCCCAAATATTATCGTGTGTCAAAAATATACATAATTTATATACATGTAACGGATAACCAATTTTCAGCATACTTCATCTTCTTATCGTCCCATTTGTTCGACCTTGCCTCCATTCCACCAGTTGTGCCTCCAGTCATAGTACCAGCTTCGGTAAGGAGAATTCCATCCGTAGTTACAACTAAGAAAGTACGAAGGATTAAAACCAACGGAGGTCCAACATATCACATATAGGAATAATAGCAAAACATAGGAAAGTATACCTTTACACCTTTCCCCAGTCCAGCTCAGACGCTTGGCTTCGTCAAGATTGTCACAAACTAATGTATTCCCTACAGAAATGTAGTGATTATATGAGCCCTTTCTCAAGGTGAGACGGTCTCATACAAGACAAACTGTAAAAAATTTACGTTAATGGCGAATCAAATAAATTCCTAATTAACTATATTTTAAGTTATAGAACAACGAATTGAGGGTGATTGATATATAAGTGGGAGTATTGTATTTGATTGAATTATTTACATTGATTTGCCTTCATATAACTAGTATTAATCATACACCTAATCAATGTAACATAGCCACACCACTAACTTGGGAATAATAGAATATAAAAACAATATGAACAAGCTAGA
This sequence comes from Amaranthus tricolor, assembly GCF_026212465.1. Classification (NCBI taxonomy): domain Eukaryota; kingdom Viridiplantae; phylum Streptophyta; class Magnoliopsida; order Caryophyllales; family Amaranthaceae; genus Amaranthus; species Amaranthus tricolor. The sequence continues at coordinate 21,530,239 of NC_080059.1, read as the reverse complement.
AAAAGGATAGACTTAGCTTAGATCGAAGACTCATTATCAGTACACAAACAGCTAGCAGACAGAAAATGGAATCACATGGCATGGGAACATGCCAAATTTTAAGCTATACTAAAATTACAAGCAAAATAAATATAAGAAATTAGCAAGGGATCTTATCAATGAACCATCTAAAAACATCAATAGGAAGCTTTATAATATCCATAGCTTTATTTGCTAGATCTGCACAGCAGCTTAAACATGGGCACACATAACTTAATAATAAGCTGTTCAAACAACCAAAAACATTATTCATAAGTGTGAATTTCTTGTAATCAAAACACTTTTTCGCTAAAGTGTCGAGTGTCGAGGATCCAACACAATTTTTTAAAACAAAGAGCTCGGGGCCCGAGAAACATTAGACATAGCTAAAGTTCTAAAAGAATATACAAAAATTTAAATAGACATCCCTAAAACATCATCAAAAGGCCTTCCCTCAAACGAATGATGAAAACCAGCATTCAAAACCAACATTCATCTTCACCATTTGATTCAGAACATCAAGATCAAGAGAAATAGAGAATCAATATCAATTATCAAAACCAACATCAAAACGAGTAAACGACAGTCGACAAAACCAACATTCAAGCATCAAAACCAGCATCAAAACCAGGCCAGCATTCATATTTTGATTCATCTTCACCATAAAATCAAAAAGAAAACGAATGATGAAAACCAGCATTCAAAACCAACATTCATCTTCACCATTTGATTCAGAACATCAAGATCAAGAGAAATAGAGAATCAATATCAATTATCAAAACCAGCATCAAAACGAGTAAATGACAGTCGACAAAACCAACATTCAAAAATCAAAACCAGCATCAAAACCGTAAGCATCAAAACCAGCATTCATATTTTGATTCATCTTCACCATAAAATAAAAAAAAACGAATGATGAAAACCAACATTCAAAACCAACATTCATCTTCAATCAAAACTGTATGTGGTTCTTTTAAGAGAGAAATATACACTAGAAACAATCATCTACAATAATCATACAGATCCAATGAATCACAATCATCCCAAATTCCCAATTCCCAAACAATCATTCAAAAAAAAAAGAACTACAGAGTACTGACTATGAAATTGGAAATGTTGTGTTCATCAGCTGAAATTCATCTATATTCCAAAACAAGGAAAAAACTACAGGATTCACCTATTGAATTCGAAAACAAGGAAAAAAACTACAAGATTCATCACTTGAAATTCGAAATATCAAGAACAACACTACAAAATCCATCTACTGAAGTTCAAAAACAAGAAAAATCCAAACGAAAGTATGAAAGAAATCAAACAGAAGGCTTGAAAAAACCCTAAAAAATCAAAAAACCAACCAATATACTTACATTACGAGATTCTACACTTGATTCCGTGGTGAATGCTGAGATTGGAGTTTGAAGATTGGAGGAGGAGCGTCGAAGCCTCGAAGAAGCACAGAAGCACGGTCGATACTTGATTGTCGATGGGTTGAAGGCGAGGAGGCGATTATCAGAGAAGCACAGGAGCATAGAAGCACAGAAGGAATGAGAGAGGAGGCGTCAGGCGAGGAAGCACAGATGGAGATTGGAGGCAGCCAGGAGAATGCGTGTGAAATGAAATTAGGTTTAGTGTGTTTTCAACAAGAAATTCAAAGAACAAGCCATAAATTGAAATCAACAAGAAACAAGAACAACCAATTTTACAGAAAACGAACGCCAAAATAAAATTAAAACTACCTGCTGTTGTGGGTTCAAAGGCGGCTGAAGGGTAGCTTGGCGGCAGCACCGGCTGAAAAGCAGCAGTTCCTCCGATGTGCAGGCGGCGGCAGTGGCTTACCTCCGGTGTGCGGCGGTGTGCGGGATTAGGGCTTGTGAGGAATCGGGTTTGTGAGGGAGGGAATGGGCGCTGGATAATCGAACTGGTCTGGCAGCACCGGCTGAAAAGCAGCAGTTCCTCCGATGTGCAGGCGGCGGCAGTGGCTTACCTCCGGTGTGCGGCGGTGTGCGGGATTAGGGCTTGTGAGGAATCGGGTTTGTGAGGGAGGGAATGGGCGCTGGATAATGCGGAAGGGAAATTAAAATTTCGAAGGAGGAAAGGTAATTTGTGAGGGATTGGGTCAGTTTTGAGAGGGAAAATAAAAAAAAATTATTAGTATATGGTCTTTTGCAACGACTTTATTGTATCCGTATTTTTAAATATTTTTCGCAACAACATATACTGTTACGAATTATTTATTTAATTTTAACAACAACAATGTTTGTTGCAAAAAATTGGGTTACATGGGGAAACTAAAAAAAAGGGTGGGAAAATTTATTTTTTTTTTGGCAACGACTATTTAGCAACAACAATGGATTTTGCAACAACTTATATTTTTCGCAACGAAAAAAATTTAGTCGTTGCTAAAACTTGTTGCTAAAAACAAGTTTTCTTGTAGTCGGGGAAGGGGAAAAAAATTATACCCGTCGCGGGGATGGGGATGGGGATTAATTTACCAGATGGGGATGGGGATGGTAATGCCAATACCCGCCCCGCCCCGCCCCGTTTGCATCCCTACTTGAGAGACCGTCTTTTCTAAAGATGGCTCTCAAGAGCCCAATCCACTTTCCTTCTTTAGTAAATATCTTTTTGGAAGATGAAAAGTTTTTTGATGTTTTAAAAAAAACTGTTGTTTTAAAAAAAACTGTAGAAAACTGCTTTCTTTTTGAAAAATGAAAAATTTTCTGATTAAATGACTATTCCCAAGCAAAATAAAACATCATTTAGTAATAAATCAGATTTTTTTCATTTTGTTAGAAAAAATCAAGGTTCATCAATGGTGGAAAATAATGATGTTGAAGATGACGATTATGGCTAATTTTTATGATTTGGGTTAAAATAATATATTTGGGGTTATAACATAATATATTTAGGGTTATAACAGAATATAGTTGTGGTTATAACATAATATTTTTGGGGTTATAACTCAATATATTTGGAACTAAAACTTAATATATTTGAGGTTTTATAACATAATATATTTGCTTGTATTATTATAATATCAATTTTGCTGTATTATATCACAAATATATACTGTTATAAACCCAAATCTATTACGTTATAACCACAATTATATATTTTGGTATAATACCAACTATATTATTTTATAACTTCAAATATATTATGGTTATAACCCCAAATATATTATGCTATAATTACAAATATATTATGTTATAACTCTCAATATATTATGTTATAACCACAATTGCTTTTATTAATTTCCCCCAAACAGTAGATATTGTTGTCTTCTTCAACATCACTATTTACACCATTGATGAAGCATAATTTAAAAAAAAAAATCAGAAAATTGTAAATCCAACTAATTTATAACACAATCAACCTAAAAAAATGAAAATGAAAGCTTTAAAATCGAAAATGATGAAGTATAAATACATAACTTTGATGGTTTTGCAAATGTTGAAGAAGATAAATAGAGAGTAAACAACAATGGAGTTTGAGAGAGGAAGATGGAGATTGACAACCACAAATGGAGTTTGAGAGAGAAAGATGAGTAGTTTTGTCAGGAAAGAGAAAAAGGAAAACTGAAAATGAAAGTTAAAAAGCATTGTTTAGAAAGTTTTGTTATTTTTTTTAAATTTAAAAATTGGGCTGGTCCAAACTTGAGACGTCTTTCATAAAGACGGTCTCAAGTAAGAATTTGTATAGTATATTTTATTGATATGGAAAAACTAATGATATAGATTTACTAATAAGCATATAATTAGATTTTCTTCATAACTAATTAACATACAAAACCTTGTAATCAAAAAGTCCCAAATCAATTTCTGTATATAAACCCGAATTTGTAAACTTGACAAAACCAATTTAAAATGAAAGATTGAACTAATCCACACGAAAAAAAGGTTAAAATCTATCAAAGATCGGGAAAAATTGCTTCTTGAAGTAGCCTTAAACGCCTAAAAAAATTGCACCACAAATTGAAAATTTCTTGTTTCTTCCTTATGTTACCATGAATAAATATAGACGGGGAAGCAATATACTTAGAAGAAAAGGAGAGATAAAAGAGAAAGAGCGGTGATGAAGGAAAGGAAATGATCCTTACAACACCTTATAATATGGTTTCTTCAATCTTTTTTTCTCCCTTTTAACATAAAAACAACTTCTTTCCTCTTTAACATTAATTATATAGATATATAATTTTTTCAGGAAGTCTTGTATGAGACCGTCTCACCATGAGACGGGCCCATACAAGCAATCCAAATAATTTATAAATAAAAAATAATAGTTATTGAAGTTAATAGCTGCTGTAATTTTTGGATAATCAATTAATGACTTGATAACCAACATTATTTGCTTTTGAAAACAGTTACTTTAATCGTCCTATTACTTATTTTTTGCAGGCATAATTTAGCATTGACATCGCATTTGGAATTAATCAACCCATTACTTAACTTCAAACAAATTTTAATATGATATAGAAAGCTTTTGGAAAGACTTTTTTAATCAATCTAATTCTTAACTTTTGCAAATAAAATTCTGCATTATCAAACCTAGTGAAAGAATAATTAATGAAAAATTTTAATTTGTTTACAAATCAATCATCAACACAATATGAAGAATCTAATGAAGTAGTTTCGAATTCCAATTATTTGTGTGTAGGACAACAAGATTACATATAAGTACTCATTTTAATGTTGTATGTGATGACCTTAAAGTGAATATTTATAGTTTTAAAATGATGACTACTAACGTTAATGTAATAACTTACATAGTTAAATTGATTACCTACTGCTCTAATCACTCATTATAAGAATGTGTGATAGCCTTAAAGTGATGATTTATAATGTTAGATTGATGACTTACGTTATTAAATTGATTACCCATTTGTTATAAGTATTCATTTTAACATTGTATGTGATGACCTTAAAGGAATTGATTATCTTCTTCAAGTGATGACTTATAACCTCAAAGTGATGATTTACATTTTTAACGTGATTACATACTGCTTATTAACTATTCATTTTAAGGTTGTATGTAATGACCTTAGATTGATTACTTATAAATGTAATGACTTATACCGATAATGTGATGACTTATATTGTTAAAGTGATTACAAACTGCTTCCAATTAGTCATTTTAAGATTGTATGTAATGAACTAAAAGTGATTACTTATAACCTTAAAGTGATGACTATAATGTTAGAGTGATAATTTACATAGTTAAAGTGATTACCTACTGCCTGCTTATAAGTACTCAGTTTAATGTTGTATGTGATGGTGATTACCAATTAGTCATTTTTTTAATTTTCAGTTATCAACCAATTCAGAAGCAATTTCGATTTGAGTAATGTCGATTAAGTAAACCTAAAAAAAAAAATACTTTCAGGTCAGATAACTTTCGATTCTCGTTCGGATTTGGGGTCGGGTCACGAACATCATGTATGAAAACAAATCGGTGTGCCTAGGGCAATTGGGAGCAGGTAGAGGAATAGGCTATAGGGGTTGGTCACTCACAACTCACACATGGTTTTCAATTTTCAATTGGTATTATCGCCCATATATAAACACATTGCATTGCGCGGTAGTTGTAGTAGACAGTAGTAGGTTAACTTGATATCACACTCGCTAACACTTTCACTCTCACACCAACAGAAGCTCCGAAAAACAAGTGCAAATTCCATGGATTCAGATTTCGGAATCCCCAGAGAACGCTCTGACCTTCAGAAACAACGTGCTCTTTACCAGCCTCTACTTCCTCCTTGTCTTCAGGTTTTCTCTCCTCTTCTTTCTCTCTTCAATCCACTCCTTTATATCTTCAAATTAAAATAAATCTTTCTGATTTCCTTAGATTTTCAAGGTTGTGAGACCTTTTCCTTTTGCTTTTTGCATTCATTTTTACGTCTGAAGTTGCCTGATTTACGATCCAACAGTATTAGATCGCTACCTAATCATTTATTCATCAACTTTATGACGTCAAATAGTATAGATTGATCCCGCAGCTTTGGATCGTATACGTTTATTATGATTTCATGTTTTTATCTTCAATATAATTTTGGATTACAGTCTCAGCTATTGTTCAATTTGTTTTTTACAGCAGCGATTTTTCTCATTTACTGGCTGGATAGGATATTAATCCTGATTTAAACTTTACTAATTCTAATTAAAATTTAATTATTTTTTAACTCAACCTAATTAAAATCAAATTAATCTTTGAGACCTTTTCATTTTTGTGGAATGAGTTTGTTTATACAGAGTTGCCTGATTTTCGACGCAACAGTGTGTTAGAACGCTGCTTAATTACTCAATCATCATCTCTATGGTGCTATATTAAATAGATTGATTGCATACTTTTAGATCTTTATACATTTATAATGATTTCTTTTTTAAAATAAAACTTACGCAAATTATACCCTCAAAATTTGTTCAACTTGATCTATACAGCAGCGATTTGTATCACTGATCTTAGTTTCACCTATATTAAATCTAATTTAAACTTGATTAATTAATATTAAATTAAACTTTAAAGGATGTAAACATTAATTATCTTTCTAATTTGTTTGTGGGGGTAGACTATTAAATGATAGACTTAATATTACTTGAAGATCAGTGATTATCTTTTCGCTGTAACTTGTGGAGTCTTTTTAGGCTTATTCTGCCCGATTTTCAAGTAAATCAATGTCAATACTCCATATACTCCTAGTAATTATGGTCACACAAAAAAAATATAGAAAACACTTGGCAAATCAACTTTCTCTGTCCAAATTGATGATATAACGTACAAATAAATGATAATTGAATGTGAAATTTTTTAAACTTTTTCACTAAGCTTCTGCGTTAAGAACATGAGCCATCATGTTATGTCATATCTTAATCAAGTTTGTATTATTTTGAGACACATAAATGATTAATTATAGTCTTTTGAGGATGAATTGAATGCAGTGGAAACAAGTCAAGTCCAGGTTCTTAGCTCATGCATCAAGAATATTATATTAATTCTAAATCCAGGAAAGTCGATTATTTGCTTGATTTGAGTTTCTTAGTTGATTTCAATATGTTTCTATAGCGGTTGCTTCTATTCATAACCAAATGTGATGTATGTAAATCTCTTTTTGATTGCTTTGTACTCCAGTAACTTATAGGTGTAATAATTTGCTACAATTTGTTGATGAGTTTTTTTTATCAATTATTATTTGTTTTTGGAAAGGTAATAATTCATTTGTATTGAGCCTAACCCCTTGGAAGTATAGTGCAAAAATGCGTAAACATTCACGATCATAGCAGGGCTGTCTTGGACATTTATAGGGCCTTGAACGAAAACGAAACAATGAGTTCTTTAAATAAGAATATTATGTTTTTTTAAGTGACAATTGATAATTTACTAATTTTATCGATTGCCCTACAAAATATAATGAACTAAAAATATCAAAATTAAAAACATCATTAATTAGTAACACAGTGAATATAAGTGAAAATATACCAAATTATATCCATCAGCCAATAACCTAAAAGCAAATAACTAGTCATTAACAAGTTTACGAATGACCAATTATGGAAAATCATTGTCATTTATTATATTGTACTTTTTCATCTATGTAAAAATATTCTAACTCTTGTTTAATATAAATAAAAATTAAATATATCAAAAAAATTTAAGCCCCGAGGCCCCGAGCCGTCACTCATACTGCTCTTGTAAAGAGCCGGCCGTGGATCACGAAACGGTGATATGGTAGTGAGAGGGATGTGAATGCCAAATATCGGCCCAAAGAATGAGACATATTCGATACGACATAAAATGCGATTTTAAACACCTTTACGATGCCATATGATCTTTTTTTTGCCCTTGGAAGTGAGTGCCATTGTTACAGAGGATTACATCCCCTAAAATGCGAGTCTTAACCATGAAAGCAATTTCTTACCACTAGATGAATTGCTCTCCTCAATCTTTTAGGATTGAAGCTCTTGTTGTTGTTAAATAATTGCTCGATGGCTTGTGCCATCCTTTGTTTTTCAATTGCTACGCTTCCCTTAAAAAACTCTCACATAAATGAGACAAGTGAAACTATATGAAAGAAACGAAGGATAATATATCACTGTTTTTACCTTCGGCAGTTTGGGGACTTTGTGCAAATTACAAATTCATATATCGAACATACCTTTAGTTTAGCTTTATTGGATGAAATTGGTTGTTACTTTAGTCAGCTATCTTTTAATAAAAAGATAAGGAGGGAGTTTATGATTAAAAAGTAAAATGAAATTTCAATATTCCCTTTATTTTTTTGATATATTAGTTTCATTTGCATGTTCAAAGAACATAGTTTTTTGGAAAGACAACCTAACTTAATTGGTTGAATGAAAATAAATTTCAATTAGTAGTTTTTAAAAGTGATGATGATGATCAACTTTATGAATTGATAACATGCATTTAATTAAATGTGAAACATACATTTTTGTGTTTGCAAAAAGTTAAAATTATCATTGTAGCATTATACAGTTGTAAAATATAACATTATACAATATGTTTTACATTAATAAGAATGTTATTTTCTTAAATTTTTATGTGCTTTGGTTTTCACTGCTTTTGTATGTTCTGTGAATATTAAATATGGTGACTGAATATTTTCCTTGAATAATATAGTACTCAAAAGAAATAAGATTTGAGTGTGACTTTACCAGAAATCTAATTAAAATAAACCCAACAGCACTATGTCAATCTTCCAATGAGTTATTTATGAAGCGTTGTGTTTCGGCGGACTGATATAATTCATATGGGTTTGCAGGGAACTACAGTAAGGGTAGAATATGGTGACCGAACCACTGCTATAGATTCTGCTGATGCTCATGCCATTAGTCGGTACTTTCCCCACACATTTGGTCAACCATTGGCTCATTTTCTTAGAGCAACTGCTAATGTCCCAGATGCCCATATCATAACTGAGCACCCTACTATCAGGTGTGCATCTTTATTATGTATTTCGTTTGTGTTATTCATAATTTTTGCTGAATATCAGAGTCTTGCCTCTTTCTAGCATTTGTTTCCAGTGTCCTGTATAAGTAGTTTTTTCTTTCAAATTTAATGTTGTTAGTTTAAGTCTATCTTGTGGTACCAAATGGGTAATGCTCACTACAATATTTCACTGTTTAAGTGTCTAGTTGCACGAAAATAACCATATTTTATGATTTTGAGCATTTAACTAGGAATCTCTATAGAGCCATAATCCCTCTGTGTCTGTTATTGTTTTTTTTTTATTTTACTGAGTTTGTGAACCTCTAATATATGCGACATTTTACCAATAATAGTGGCAATTAGTTTTTCTTATAAATGCATATTAAAGAATGATATACCTGTGGATGCTGTTATTCATGTCCCTTTGAACCAATATTTCTGAGCAGGGTGGGAATTGTCTTTAGTGGACGACAATCTCCAGGAGGACACAATGTTATATGGGGTCTGTATAATGCTCTCAAGATACACAACCCGCACAATGTTTTGCTTGGATTTCTAGGTAAGAGGAATTGTTAGCTATGAGTTCTTGAAAGTTATGATTGTTGTTTTAAAAGCACTAACTACTCGCTTCTATTGACTTGAGTTTACTTTCTCACTTCTCTAAAGTGATGATTTAGTGATTTACACAATTGCAATGAAGTTTTGTTCACCTCTACTTTCGTACCACCTATTTGGATTTTGTTTTTAGCATAGTTTAGGGACTTGGAACTTCATCAACCTTGTACAACATATTCATAAATCGTTTTAGAGAGAAGACATATGTTGAAGAAAATTAGTTAAGTTAAGGGAGTGAAAATGGAAAGAAAGAGGTTTAGGGTTGGAAGATGACCACAACTCTTTCTTATACTAAATGATATTAGTGATGATGCTTTGATTCTATACTTGTAATTAAGAGCTATACACTAGAAAAGAAAAACGCATATATTTTTGTACTATTTGGACATGATTTTAATAGCTCGTAGTCTTGCATAAAGGGCATTGCAACTTACGTGGTATTTTTAGTGCAAAAATAAGGCTACATCACCGTATTGCGACGGTATCATAAAGATTTTGGAGTGTACCGTCACCTAAGTATAGGTCGCATTAACTTCAAAATCAATTTTTCGACTGATACCATGACCATGAATGAAATAGTATTTTTGCATTATGGTGGCGTCCTTTTGAAAAAAATGGAAAATTTTTTTTTTGCAACCTTAACCATGTCTCTGATGCTCACTGTTCTCTTCTGTATTCTAACATTTTTAAAGCATAGGGCATAAAGTACATTGTTGTTGATCCATATTACTACCAAGTTTAAATGTCATCTATTGTGGCTTGTTTTTACTCATTTTGGAAGGTATCATAAGTCATACAAAATATTAGTCAAAACAGTTCTGAAGTAGGATCTTGATGGTGTGTCATGTTGTCATATTTAGTTTTTTGTTGGCCTTATCAAAGAATAGTTTGCCTGAGACATTGTACTTTTGCCTCTTGCAGGTGGTACTGAAGGATTATTTGCACAAAAGACTCTTGAAATAACTGATGATATTCTGTCCACCTATAAAAACCAAGGTAAGACGTAATATGGCCATAAGAAAGCTTTTTTCACCGGATGCTAGTACTTAATTTAGTATTTACTATTCTTTGAATTTTTAAGGTGGTTATGATTTGCTGGGAAGGACCAAAGATCAAATAAGAACAAATGAGCAAGTTAATGCTGCACTGGCTTCGTGCAAGGCTTTGAAACTGGATGGCCTTGTAATTATTGGAGGTATGCCAAATAGAACGATTAAAAGTTTGATCGTACACATATTTTTCTTCCTGAAGTTATTGCCTATCAGTTACTAAATTTCAAATTCTTTATTTCTAAAGGTGTAACATCAAACACTGATGCTGCTCAGCTTGCTGAAACATTTGCAGAGGCTAACTGCCCAACTAAGGTACCTTGAACTTTTATGTTCTTCATTTGTGTTTTTTTCCCCTCGTCAATGTTTTAATTGTAGACTACTCTTGTCTACAAGAGTAAGCTTCTATGTTTGGAGGATTTACCTTCTTCACTCCCTTGCTTCACACCCCTCATCCAAATATTTACACCTCTATTTCTGCAGGTTGTTGGGGTTCCTGTTACCTTGAATGGAGATCTGAAAAATCAATTTGTTGAAACTGATGTTGGATTTGACACCATATGCAAGGTGTGAATCAACATTCTACAACCTTGATTTTCATGACTTGTGCTATATATAGTTTCTGTGAAATATTATTGATTTGATATTGATTATCCACATTTGTTTTTTGCGTCCACTAATTACATGGAAGAAAGATAGATATGCAGCTGAAGTAGGTCTGCATAATATATTGATACATGAAAATAATCAGTTTAGAGAAGAGAAGCTGTCAGGGTGTGATAGGGATACCAATTTTTTAGTCTTGTTTCTTTTTATTGTTGTGTTACTGCAAAAAAAGTGACGTCTAAATGCCAAAATATAGTAATATAAGTTGATACTCAAGTACTCCTTTGGCAGTTTCACTCTTTCTTGCTTTAGAGTTTGTGCAGAGTAAGAGAGACTCTTCCTCTATATCTAATTATTCTTGCTTCTTTGTAGGTTAACTCTCAGCTCATTAGCAACGTCTGCACAGATGCGTTGTCTGCTGAGAAGGTAAATTTAAATGTTCACTATGATAATAGAAAGTTCGATAATTCTCCAACTTTTAATGAAAAAGGGGGGAACATTGTTTTTTCTGTAGCATTGGTACACTGATGGCATATTGCCAAACCAGCTACTTTAAACTCGTTTTGGGCTGTGAAAATTTGGATTTTTGTGAGATTTGGCGAGGATTACATTATCTGGGTGCAAATTCTAATGTAATGTAATTCTTGGAAGTTTACTCTAATGAATTGATTTTGAGTTAGATATTTGTTGACAATTATTTTCATGTTCACTCTATGGTTTATTTCTATGTTACTCACACTCTTCATTTTACTTCACGTACCCATGTCCGATTCTTGATGCTTGGACATTAGTATGGCACTTAGACGCTTCATTTTAGGTGTAAAATTGAATATTTAGACAATTTCAACACTTGGACACGTACCAGTATCCGACATCAATACCCCAGTCCAGGTAACATAGGTTTACTTCAACTGACTTCGACATAGTACATACACACGCAAAAAGAGAGGCACAAAAGATTCACTAGTGTTTGTGCTCTTTCTTTCCCCAAATCATATGATTCACTCTCTTGGATCTTTACTATTGTGTTAAAGGCTCATTAATGTGTTTTCTATTTCAGTATTACTATTTTATTCGACTCATGGGCAGAAAGGCATCACATGTTGCTTTGGAATGTGCTCTCCAGTCACATCCGAACATGGTGAGCTACCTTTACTGCATTGGTTACTAATACAGTCTTGTATCTTTTTCTATCATTATGTGGCAAAATGTGTCTTTGCATATAAAAGATCACCCATGACAGTCTATTTTTGTGTGTTATCTAGGTGATTCTTGGGGAGGAGGTTGCTGCATCAAAACTAACTTTATTTGATCTGACAAAGCAAGTTTGTGATGCAGTCCAAGCCAGGGCGGAGCAAGGTCCAATGCTTACTTGATCTTGATTATGTTGATAACACTCAAACATGGGAAAAAGAATCTGATCTGAAGTTAACCTGATAGCAACTGAACTGCTACATCTGACCTAAAATCAACTCCAAGCTTAAAAAATTTTGACCTGAATTATACCCAAGTTAGATTACCCATTTGCTTCCTAATAGACTTACACTGCTGGTTTTTGAGTTTTTTTCCTCATTTTTTTGCCTCGTTTTTTTTCCAGACAAGTACCATGGGGTTGTTTTACTTCCAGAAGGGCTTATTGAAAGCATTCCTGAAGTTTATGCTCTCCTTCAGGTATTTAATCAGAAGATGCACTTTTCATATCTAATCTTCTCTAACTGCCTTTCTTGTTTCTTGTTGATATATATTATATCTAATGTAGAGATCTTTTAGTGAACGTTTATATGTTAAGTTTATCATTCTTCTTGCTTACTGATCTTGTGTTTTATGGATGTTTTTTTTATGATGCTGCACAGGAAATTCATGTTCTTCATCGAGCAGGTGTATTGGCCGATAAAATTTCTTCCCAGCTTTCTCCCTGGGCATCTGCCTTGTTTCAATTTTTGCCACCTTTTATTAGGAAACAGGTTTGAAATTCATAATACTTATTTCACTTTTAGGTTTGAACCTTTATCAAGTGATTTGGAGATTTCTATCTATAGCTGTTGATACACGGTATTATTATGTGTTGCAGCTGCTTCTTCATCCAGAATCAGATGATTCTGCTCAGCTGTCGCAGGTGCCTGCATGAAGCTTTTTGTCTTCTTAGTGTACAACTAATTGCTTCAACCTAAATAATAAATTATGATTTTTTTTTATGCAGATTGAGACAGAAAAACTTCTAGCACATCTTGTTGAGACAGAAATGAACAAACGTTTGGTATGGAAATTAAAATATAACTATGTTATTCTAATGCTGTTTTTGTAGGCTGGGCCTCTTCTTTATATTGGCACCATCCATTTCTAATGGAAATTATTGACATGCACAAGTTTATTGTTTTGCTTCTAGTTAGTGCCTGATATATTGAATTGGAAATGAAGGTGGTTTTAAAAAATTGTGAACCGTGATATTTTGTCGTATTTGAGAAATGGATTGAGCAACATGATGATAATTTAGGTGGCTACTTTTCATGCAGGTAGACGTATAAGCAAATTTATTGAAGACATATCTTAGTGAAGAAATTCACATGGATGTAGTTGTCATATTTTAGTTGATCTCTTAGTTGGGTTTTAATGCATACATATATCTTGAATTCTCAACAGTGAGTTAATTATGTACAACTTGTTTTCCGTTTATGGATTTTCTTTAATATACCCACGGATGACTCAAGTAATCTATAGTGAAGGCTCAAGTAATTTGCATATTTCTAGTAATTTGCATTATTTTGTTTTGGTCTGTGGGTCGCAAGCTGTAATTTTATCTGTAGCCACAATTTTGCTGATGCGTTAGCTTTTCAGGTTTCTTGTCTTCATGGCATAATTTTTCTTTGGTTCACATATTGCTGTAAATTGTATTAATGCCTCCCCTACCTTTTTTTGGCAGAAAGAAGGAACATATAAGGGAAAGAAATTTAATGCCATCTGTCACTTTTTTGGCTATCAAGCTCGTGGATCTCTACCCTCCAAATTTGATTGTGACTATGCATATGTATGCTCCTGACTTCTTTTAGGTTCATTTTTTTCTTTTCCTGATAACAAGGATTTGTCTACAATTTAATGTTTCTATGCAGGTTCTTGGACATATATGCTACCATATCCTTGCAGCTGGACTTAACGGTTACATGGCAACTCTAACAAACCTGAAAAATCCCGTGAATAAGTGGAAATGTGGTGCTGCTCCATTGACAGTAAGGCTTGACCATTCAACTTTTTTTCTACAGTAAGTGACTTCATGACCTTTGCAGAAGTATGAACTTGTTTGTTGCTTTATGATAAATCTAGGCTATGATGACTGTTAAACGCTATTCTCGAGGTCCTGGCACATTGTCTATTGGGAAGCCTGCTATTCACCCTGCAACAGTAGATGTGAAAGGCAAAGCATACGAGTAAGTAGCTTTTTGTACTTGCCCTTACTATTTTCCTTGTTTCAAAGAAAAGTAGCATAGAAATGGAATGATATTTTTTAACTTGCTGATTTTCTTACCTTGTTACCGTCTCTTAATGGTTTTCTTAGATTTTGTTGTACTTGCTACAAGGATAGTCAACAGTTCTTACATTCTATGCACATGGTAACAACCTGGTCTTGATTAGTTTTGTGATTTTTTTTCAGGCTTTTGAGACAGAATGCTGCAAGGTTTTTAATGGAGGATATCTATAGAAATCCAGGTCCACTTCAATTTGATGGTCCTGGTGCTGATGCCAAGGCTGTTAGCTTGTGTGTGGAGGACCAGGATTATATGGGTCGCATCAAGCAGTTGCAAGAATATTTAGACAAGGTACTTACTTTACTATTAAGTCTCTAGCTTTATCATTGGTTTGGGATCCATTGTGTCAATTTTAGATTTTATTCTAGTAGATATGAATCAATGACCTTGCCTTTTCATATGCTCTTGTCCCTGATTGTTTGCCGCCATTTACCATATTTGGATGTCCCCGCCCTTACCTATTACTTTATCAATACACTTTTTCTCTTTATCTCACTCCTATTCCCCCCCCCCCCCCCCCCCTCAACATTTATCCATCTTGAGGAGCTTGACGATGTTAAGTGGGGAAATGGGCAAAAATTGGGAAGAGTACCTGTGTACTGTGTTGTAGCATTGTAGGTCATAGCAATCTGAATAACATGATTGATTTTGTTGAAATTACCCTTTATACACTAATGTTTAACTGTTGAGACGTCCTATTGTGATTGCAATCAGTTAAGCTTCATCTCTACTTGTTGCTTTTGGTCCTTTAGTCAGTTGAAACCCTTATTTTGGGGACTGTTGAAAGATAGAATAGATGTTAAGTGGTCTGCCAATGTTACAGATGGCTTTCTTATGGTTGTTTAAACGTCAAACTTTATTTTCAGGTACGAGCCATTGTAAAACCAGGATGTCCACAAAACGTCTTAAAAGCAGCGCTCAGTGCCATGGCTTCTGTAACAGATATTCTGACTCTTATGTCATCGAGCTCTAACGGTGTGCAAAAGATCCTCTAATTGATGTGAAATATTCCGTTTGGTATGATCATCTAAAGTTATTGGTGCAACTTCATTCCAGTTTTCATAAGTGTCTTATTAGGAGGTTACTATGCTAGAATTTTGAAGCGGATTAGAAGCACTTAAAAAAATGTTTTTACATTTTCGATAAATACAGGGGAAATTAATGTTTGCCAAGACATATTGCAGTTTTGGGTTCAGTAGAATTTGATGTTTTTTGATAAAAATGGCTGCAGATTCTTGTTGCTTGTTACTGAGGGTTCGTAATTAATAATCTGAATTTTGTCGAGGCTTTATGCTCTTACTTGCATTGTGTCGTATCAACGGTTTCGAACGTGAAACTCCGGAGACATATGATTTTAGTAGGTGTCATCAAGTTAGAAAACATACGGCCTGTTTGGTTAATTTCATAGTTATGAATCACTCACTTTCATGTATTTTTCTTTCAAAATTTTTACCTAATATTACATTTTGAAATGCCAAAGGATGAGAATAAAATATTTGTGAAGGAAAAAATAATACGAACGTATGCATAATCATAAATACTTTTTAATTAATTATAATAAATTCATTTTCATTTGTTTTATATACCAAAAACTAAAATGAGCAATTGACTACATGCTCAATAAAGAGAGCTAACCAAATAGAATTAGAAATAAAACATGAAAATTTGAATTAAATAAGCAAAATTACATAAAAAATTGGAAAAATTACCTAGTATAATATGATATTTTCATGATTTTCCTACAATAATCTCATCTATTGATTACCCATTAATAACCTTAACTTTAGAGGGTATTTCTCTAGAGTAAACTTGCGTAACCCAATGACCTGTTATAGTAGGCAATTTACCAAAATAGTATTCTAAAAATTAATTTAAAATTAAAGAAAAATTTTGAAAATTTACATAAAAGTTTTTGAATAATAAAAAATCATAAATTTTTTTCAATATTTTTTTACCTTTTTATTCAAAATTTTATTTTAATTTATCTTTTTAAAAAAAAAAAAAACTTGCTATAGCAAGCCATTCGGTTACCAGTTTTACTGTAGGAAAATACCCCTTAAAGTTGGAATTATTCATAGTTAATCAATAGGTGAGATTATTGTAGAAAAATCATGAGTATGTTGGATTATTCTAGGTAATTTTTCCTAAACAATTCTTAAACTAGGCATAGAGGAAACTTATTTTCCGAAATAAGCACGAAATTTCCAAAATTGTGGTTTGGTTCTGTTCGTTGTTACTAACAGATAACAAAGAACAAAGTCAATAAAAGTCAACAGCTTTGTTTCCACTTACTAAGTAGAAACAAAGATGTTTGACTTTTTTTTACCAGAAACTTTATTCGTTGTTACTAACAGCAAATTGGTACATTTTTTTAATTGTTCCAAAATCATTTTAATTCATTTTCCACAAGGTTAAACAAGGTCAAATCTTTGTTTGTTGTTACTAACAACGAAAAAATGTTTGACTCTGTTTCACCAAGGCTCCTTTGTTCGATGTTAGTAACAAAGAACAAAGTGCTTGACTTTTATTGACAAACTCTTTTGTTCATTGTTAGTAACAACGAACAAACCCAAACCACAACTTTGGAAATTTCATGCTTATTTTGGGAATTAAGTTTTCCCCTTACCTAATTTATGAAGTGTTTTTTATATAAATTTGCTTATTTTATTCAAATTTTCACAAAACATGTGGTTTGTGTATTAGACATGTGAAATGGACTGAATAAGAGCTAGGTAGAACTCAAAGAAAAATGGGTTGGATCAAGTTCAAATTAAAAATAACCGACTTAAATAGGTTTGAATCTCTCGGCTTGTTTTGGTCTAGTTGGCCCTATTTGTGATTGTTCTTCTAAATTTCCATTGAAATAAGCATATTAAATTGAGTAAAATATTTTATAACTTAACTAGGTAATACCTGAGCCATGCACCGCTTTATAATAATTTTTTTTTTGCGAATTAAATTTTATATAAAGTTTAAGAAATAAAATTTCACATTAAATTATTATTATATTGTATATTATTTTTTTCAATTTGAATGCACTATAAAATGTTTTATTTATTTATACTGCATAAATTATGAAAATATACCTCATTTGATATATATCACACTAATAAATTATATAATACTTTGATACAATATTGAATATAACTATATTATTTTTAAAATATTTATAAAAAATAAGAAAATATTTAATACCATAATAATACAACAATATTTATTTTAGTAAAAATAAAAGAGGATGACATAATTTTGTAATAGAATATAAATATTAAGGTAACTTTTAGCAAATAGCTCTACTAATACTAATATTGTCCAAAAAATTTAATTGTTGCAAATATATCTTCAAAACTACTATCCAACAAAAGCACTCAGAGAGATGATTTTAATGGATGATATCTTTTGAGTTTACTTGTTAAAGGCTCAACTTACATACTTTCTACATTTCACTATACTTGCTACATTTGACTATTTACGTAATACAATATGTTATTTTTCTTGTTATGAATTGAACCATACACATCTAAAAATTATAAAAAGTTAATATTTAGAAATTTAAAGTATGCGATAAAACGAATCAAATAAGATCCTACTTGCCTATAATTTTTTCCTACACATTACCCTTAATATATAAAATAAGCTTAAACGATGAATAATGTCAATAACCGTAATGTAGTGAGTATTTTAGAACGGATGAAACATAATAACAGTGGATTATCGGGTCAACCTACAAATATAAAAAAAATTTCAAAATTTTACATTTAATAATAATTGTAAATTAAATTACCCTTTATTCAATTAATAAATATTAAATTTCAAAATAGAACATATCCATCACAACTACATTATTTTACTTTGCATTGTAATTCAAAGATAATAATAAATATTTATGTATATTTTTCAATTATTCAATTAATAATAATATAGTCTTCTATATGTTCCAATTATCCATCACACCTACATTATTTTACTTTGCATTTACGTATAATATGAAGAAGATATATATATATATATATATATATATATATATATATATATATATATATATATATATATATATATATATATATATATATATATATATATATATATATATATATATATATATATATATATATATATATATATATATATATATATATATATATATATATATATATATATATATATATATATATGTGAGAAAATTACCTAGAATAATTCAACATTTTCATGATTTTCTTACAATAATCTCACTTATTAATTAACCTTGAATAATCTTAACTTTATGGGGTATTTGCCTAGAGCAAACTCGAATAATCGGATGACTTGTTACAAAAAGTTTTATATTTAAAAAAGTTAAATTAAAATAAATGTCAAAAAGTATATTAAAAAAATTGTTATAATTCTTTTAGAATTTTTTAAGTAAATTTTTAAAATTTTTCTCTAACTTTATATTAATTTTCAGTTTACTTTTTTGGTAAATTACCTACTATAGCAGGTCATCCGGATACTTAAGTTTACTCTAGGGCAAATACCCCACAAAGTTGAGATTATTTATGCTTAATCAATAGTTGGGATTATTGTAGTAAAATCACAAAAAGGTAGGACTATTTTCGGTAATTTTTCATACACACACACACACACACACACACACACAAACACACACACACACACACACACACACACACACACACACACACACACACACACACACACACACACACACACACACATATATATATATATATATATATATATATATATATATAAAATGAATTAGATATATTACGTATATTATTGAAAGGTTGATTGCATTAACCAATACCAATAATGCATTTACGTATTTTGATTAAATAAACAAATTTCAATGCATTTTGGCACTGCTGAGAAAATTAACTGATGTGCTGGTTTTTAGAGCACATTTACCTCCTCATTGTAGTGTCGAATCTCGCGTTTTAGAATGCTTGTTACACACTTTACGCATGGTTTTACCTTGTTCTTGTCTCCATAATGTTTTGAGGTAGTTTCAGGTATTTTCGGAGATTTCAAGGTACTTTACATTGCGTACGAGACTTTGATGCTTCGATCGAGGATTAGACACGCATATGGAACCTTCTCCAAGCATCCTAAGCCACCCCTGAGAGCCTCGCAAGGCTCAAAGACCTTCCGGCATTTCAAAGATACATTTAGATTCGGAAATTAAAGCATTCAACCACCCATTCGGGCGAATGGAGGCTTACTCGGGCGAATGAAGACCTTAACTCTTCTCTGAAGCTTCAGATACACGCTGGATATGGCGAATCACACTCCATTCGGCCGAATGGAGGGCTATTCGGGCGAATAGGCTCAGTATTCGAGCGAATGGGACTTGGAAGGCTACATATTATGCTCAAAGTTGCTAGAAATACCGAATGGTGCCCCATTCGGTCGAATCTACCTTTCCTTCGGGCGAATGGCATGTAAAATCTGCGCGATTTCTTTTCTTCGCAAACCGAAATCCGAGGGCTTTTAGGGCATTTTACCCCTTTTGTTCCTTAGCTTATAAATACCCCTCATTTTTGTAAAACTAGGGGGATTCCTAGTTTGAGTGCCTTAGTGCCTCATTTTAGAACATCAAACCCTTTAATGCTTTCTCTAGTTTTTGCCCTAATATGGATTTGTAGTTCTTCATTTATGCTTTCATCTAATTTCATGTCACTACATTTATGTAAGTTTATTTCTTTAA
Source organism: Amaranthus tricolor (assembly GCF_026212465.1). NCBI lineage: Eukaryota > Viridiplantae > Streptophyta > Magnoliopsida > Caryophyllales > Amaranthaceae > Amaranthus > Amaranthus tricolor. The sequence goes on along the minus strand of NC_080059.1, from coordinate 21,509,786 downwards.
TGCTTTGATGTCTTTATTGCTTTCCTCTATTGCTTCTTTCTATTGCTTTTCGTTAATGCTTTCATTTAATGCTTTCTTAGTTTAGATTTAATGCTTTCATGTTATTCAATTCCTTTAATCCTTTCTTTGTTCATTGCTTTAGTCTCTAGTATGTTAGAGTAGTTTCCTTAGGGGTTTTAGGTTAGAGAAACCCTAGGTTTGGTCTTGTCTTCAATGTTTAGGATTAGGGTTGAGGTTGATGATGGTTGTTGATAGATATTCGATTCGAATCTTGTCCTGCCACTCCTAGAGAGACATAGGGCGATTATAGGTTGTTCGCGTGGCTTATAGGGTTACCAACTTCCTTTCGTTACCTAGAGTGTCTTGATTGATTATCGTCCGAACTCCCTTGACCTAGCTTATCTTTATTTCTAATAGACCATCCTAGGGTGGACGTAGTCTACTCCCCGCCTTTCTTTCATTGTGTAGTTTTGCTTTATATTCTTGTTATTAGCTAAGTTCACCCACCAACCAACCTTCCATATAACCTTCCCACACCAAGTCTTTAGTCTAGCATCCCTTGTCCTTGTGGTTCGACCCCCGACTTACCATTACACTAGTTGTAGTAGTATCAGGGTGATCATAAATATTGTTTGTATAACTTGGTTCTTAGTATTAACGACGTGCTAGAAACCGATTATCATTAACCAATTTCAATTTATTGATTATGATAATATTTATTAGGATTAATCAATACCAATGGAAAATCCAATTCCAATATGTAATAGGATGATATGATTATCCTATATTCTATATTGAAGGGAAAATTTTATTCCACAAATTGACACCTTATGAGTTTGGGGTATGATGATGTAACTGTTTTTTGTTTTAGTAATATGTTGTACTAGTCCGGGTTAAAGTGAACCAAATATTCACATGTAAATATAAATTCCGGATACACGTCGGATATTTAAATTAAACCGTTTCAAAGATCGATGACATTCTAGTGATAAAGAAATAAGTAATCAAAGGAAAACGGTAAAAATAAATCAATGGAAGTCTTCAAGTTTACAATTTGAGAGCCTAAGGGCCTCATCGAAACCAGATAAGGTCCAAAATAGAGCGTACTTGCTAAAATAAATAGTAAAGTACAAACGATAACTAGAAATGATATAAACTCAGATATGATAGTCAGCACAGTAATAGGTTCTGACATTTGAATCTCATACACAAGCCCCCCACTTGCAAATCAACATGCTAGTTGTCAAATCACATCATCATAGCAAGCACCAAAGAACACACCCCAATACACGTCAGAGACTTCATATAATGTATTATACAAGTTATATACAAGCAATGAGTTCATCCTAACATGCAAAGACTTTAATAGTTAAGATATCATATTTGAGTTTCCAATTCCCAACTCATGTCATTATCCGTCCAGTTCGAGTCGCCAGAGTAATATAAAAGTTTGGAGGTATATACATGGGAGAGCTAATCCCAAGGCAACCTCTGGCCTAAGACGTTGCTCGTCCAATTCGGGTCGTCAAAGATAAAATATATATGCATACCCCCATGGTGACCGTAATGATCCAAAACCGCCATAGGAACTATAACAATAATAATTCCATTCCAATAATTTAACCCCATCTTTGTAACCAACACAACCATCCTCAAATTTCCAATATATCTAACAAATTAAAATTTTGTTAAAGAATTAGGATTTCATAAAAAAAAAAAAAAAACTTTATCAATTTAAATGTATGAACAGAATCCTTCTAACAATTAAATTTTGTTAAAAGGTTATGAACTCATGGAAAACTAAACATGAATACAAATGATAATAAACCATATAAAGGTAACACTTGAATATAATTCTTCTAACAAATTAAATTTTGTTAAAGAATTATAAATCATAAAAGAAATTATATAAAATTAACACCTGAATATAATTCTTCTAACAAATTAAATTTTGTTAAAGAATTATAAATCATAAGAAACTATATAAAATTAACAAATGAATATAATTCTTCTAACAAGTTAAATTTTGTTAAAGAATTATAAATCATGAACAACATTCTTTTAACAAATTAAAATTTTGTATAATAATCAAGGACTTACAATTTCAAGGATTAAGGATTAAATTGCCCAATCGAACACTCAGAACAACACTCAAGATTTTTTTCTGACTTTTCTCTCTTTTTCTTCAAAATGGCAAAAAAAAAAAGAAAAAAAAAAGATCTAAAATGGAGAAGAAAATTTCTTAATTTTTTTAGTGAAATTCAAATGTCTTTTGACCCTTTAAAGCTTAATTAAACACACTTACATCCTCCCTTAATTACCTAACCTTAATGTCACAGTAATTTGGGCATTTAGGGAGGAGTTACAAATCCCCTCCAATTTTTCATTTTTTAAAAATTTTTTTAAATTTTTTTTAATTACTTTATTGTTTGATTTAGTTGTTATCGTTACGCGATAAACTTGTTATGCGATAAAACACGTGCGCAACAAAGGTATACTTAAATAATTATTTAATAAATTTAATCGACTAATTATTTATTAATATTTAAATTTTTAATCGATAATTTAACGGGGTGTTACATATGTATATAAATTTTTTTTCCTACACATCAGCTTCAATATATAAAATAAGTTTAAACGACGAAGTGTCAATAACATAATAGTAGATTATCGTGTCAACCTACATATATAAAAAAAATTTCCATTATTTAACATTTATTAATTATAATAATAAATTACCCATCATTTTTTTAAAATAGAACATATTCATCACACCTTTGGTGAATAGCTATTTTCAAGCATTAATATCTATGTAATGAAGCTTACATTGGAGAGGGATTCTAATGTTGAGCGCCTAAGTTCAAATCATAATCGAGCTTGAGTTTTTACAGCATTGTAGTTGAAGTTCACAAAAACAATATTTCACTCGATGTTACTTAATACTTCTATCTTTCATTCTTTTTAATAGGTACACATTCAATTTTTACGTTATCATTTGTACAATTTAACATTAAAATTTCTTTAGATGTGTGTTGTAAAAAATTATAAAAAATTGATATGATGAAAATATGCATTAAAATGAATAGAATAAGATATTACTTGACTATGTTTTTCTTTACAAATATAAAAAAATAGTAAACAAGATTGATTGATGAATAGTTTTTACTAATCAAGTGTAACTTAAGAATAGAGAATAGTAGATTCCACCCAAATGAAATTTAAGATTCAAATGTATAAAATCTTACCAAAAAATTTTTTGATTTCAATTGACTCTTAATAATATGGGCATATCCAATATAAAGCACCCACTAACCTGTGATACTGGGAAAAAATAATTTCAATTTTGACTAATAATGACCACAAACAAACCGAATCTTTAAATAACAATCCAACTATTCAAAACAAGGCTTCATGTATCGCAAACCAATTGACTAAATTTAAGAGATAAAAAATTGGCGAAATCCGGTAAATGCTGTTGTCTTCATAACTTCAACCTACACTAGGTTTGTTTACTTTTGTACTTTTAATTTATAAGTGGTGTTTAAGTAAAGGGTAGACTTTTGAGAGGTAAAAAAAGAAAAATCATTTCTAATCTAGTCACATCATACTGAATTAATTACCACAATAAACTGGCTTTTACATAAACTAACAATATAACTTTAAAAAAATCTCCATAAATTGAAAAGTCTTGAAAAAACTAAAAGCCTTACTATGGATATTGAAACCGTACTTAGGTTTAACAAAAGGTATTGGATCCTAGTTCGTGTAACCAATCAAAGTAGGTGTTTTATGCAACAAAGTAGGTGTTTAATGAAGCAAAGTGGATATTTTATATAATCTACTAATGTTTAATTGCATATATGAAATTTGATACTATTTAAAGCAAAGTAGAAGCTAAGTAGTTGTTTAATGAAACAAAGTATGTTTGATAGCTATTAAAAATTTGGTACTCTATGAACCAAAGTAAGTGTTTTATGAAGTTTGTATGTACTTTAACAAGCAAATTAGCTGTTTTATATAATCAATTTGATTTCCTATATGAAAATTGATATTTTTTAAAGCAAAGTAGCTATTTTACGAAGAAAAAAGGTGATTTATGAAACAAGTATATTTGATAGATGGTTTAATTAAAGATTCTATAAAGCAAATGTAGGCGTTCTAACCAAATCTCCACTAATGAAGATACAAACTTGGTTGGCAGCTTATCTTTGGATGTATATTACTCAAAACATCATTTTACAAAATGGTCAAAGGAAAGTTCAAGATGGCAAAGCCAACACATTGACTTGATAAATAGTTAAAGTCAACGTTTCATGGTCAAACATCAAGGTCAATGTCAAAGGGAAACTTGATTCATGACTACATCTAATGAAGATCAATTGATGAACAAGTATTTGCATGGACCAAATTGTGTCACCCTAAACTAACTCTTTTTTAGTTCATCTCATAAAGTAAACAAGTGGAATCTTGACTCAAAGATGTCGTCGACTAGTAAGCTCCAAGGGGACTTCAATGTACACTTGACTTCAATATACTAGTCAAATCCATGCAAATATTTGTGCATCAATTATTATTTATTAGATGTTGCAGGTGAGGTTTCCCTTTTACATTGTCCGTGACTTTTGACTAGGACATATTGACTTTAACTGTTAACTAAATTAAAGTGTTAGACGTTACCATCTTGAGATTTGACTTTGACCATTTCGTAAAATAATGTTTTATACAATATGCATCATACTCTCCTTCTTGAAAAGAAATTGTCCTAAATTTGACTAGACAAAATAAAGAAAAAATGCACTAGTGTTACCTCCTATGTCAAAACAAATATTTCTCTTTCAAGAACAAAGAAAAGTAAGTTTAGTTTTAATAATCAACAAACACCCGGTTTGATTTTTTTATTAAAGGATTGGAAAGAAGAACCATGGATTTTCCAAGAAATTTAATGAAGAACCAAAGAACATGTTTTGCCTTTTGAAAAAGTGTATGGAATCCTTCAAAATGAGAGTTTGAAAGAGGATCTTCACATATCTTTCCAAAGTTAATAAGAAAATTAAATCTCTTTTTAGCTTCACTTTGATAATCTCCACAAGGATCTGTATAATAATGATGTATCATCAAGTTCAAATTCATGGCAAAAGCATGAGAACCAAGATGCTCCACATGCTTATTATAAGATCTATCAATATGAGATTCAAGATAGATAAAATAAAGACATGATACTTCAAAGGATGTGATATCTTCACACCATGAATTAATCTCCTCTTCTTCAATGTCACAATCATATTCTACTTCATCATTGAAAATTGGAGGCAAAAATAATCAATTTGCGCCTCTTCGTCATTCACACAAGCTGATAAAATGTTATCAATGGAAGAGTTATTTTCTTGATCATCTTTCTCCGTACAAGTATCAATATCAAGAAATCCATCAAAAAGATATTATTTTCCAAATAAATTAGCCATGTAATCAAACTTTTCATCCCCACTAACATCATTCTCGATTTCAAGATAACAATGGATTAAGTTCTTCTGTTTCCTTCATGAGTTATTAATTTTTTGTTGTCTCTTCTTTTTTGCTTCTTTAAGGACTCTTCAAGACTTGAAATGTAAGCCACATGTTCATTATGACTTTTGATCATAGCCATAACATTATATTGTCCTCAAGACCAAGAACAATAAGAAAATGAAGCATATACTCCAACGATAAGCTCTCTCCATGTACATACTTCTTTTGTTTCTTTAATAAATGTCTCTTTTTATGAATTATTCAATTGAGGTACATAAAAGTATGCAACAAAAAAAAAATAAAAATAAAACAACACCATTATTGACACTTGTTGATAAGAATTAAAGAACTTGTAAGGAATACTCAATTAAACAAGTTAGGATATGAAGGCAAAAAACTTTCCCTTCATCTATTTGATGTAAACTTAGTAAGGGAATTTTCGATTAAATTAGATTACAATGTTGCAAGAGAAGGAATACTCACTTAAGTCTCAGAACTCTTCAACAAGAACTTGGAAACACTTAGATTATCACTCAAGAAAATATAAGACAAAACATGCATAATTGACTTAAAAAATTATAAAACACATCCTCTTTGATTAAAGATTCCTCCTTTATTCATAGGAAAGAGAAAAGCATAAAATAAAACACTACTTAATCAAACTACATACTATTTGAAAAGTACATGCATGTTTTTAAGTAGATGAATTAAGTAGATACTTTCTCCTTGCAAGCTTCAACTTCAATGTACAATTGACTAAAAAAATACTAAAATACATCCCTTTTGAGCAAAGATTCCTCCTCCTTGTTTGTTTCATTAGATGGACTAAAAGAGTTAGTTCAGGATGGTACGATTTAGTCCGTACAAATATTTGTTTATCATTTGATCTTCATTCGATGTAGCAAGTCAAGTTTCCCTTTGATATTGACCTTGGTTTTTGACTAGGAGTTATTATTGACCAAGGAATGTGTTGACTTTGACCAGTTTGTAAAATGATGTTTAGGTTATATAAATCATCTTTTGTAAAACTTTCTCAATATCTCGATTGTTTTTGCAATGGATTAAGTTCAAGCACCGATTAGAACCATAGAGTGGCTTATGGGATGAATTTTACACACTACCTAGATTTATTCACACGGATTATTGAATTGATTTCGAGTCAGGTATTTTGGGTCAATTCAAAATTAGATCTTTTTTTTACATTGATTTTTACATAATTGTAAATTCATTTTAAATTCGAGCCAAATTCAGACTCAATTATAAGGCTAGATTAATGTTGAATTTGTTTTGAACACCCTTAATATTACGAGTTTGAAATTTTTCCTAACCCTTAGTATTACGAGTTTGAAATTTTTCCTAAGATCAATAGTGTTCAAACTAACCATAATCAAACAATGATAAACAAGAAATATGGCTCAAGCTAAATTCAATAATTATAACTTTAAAAGTACTTGTAATGCCAAAATGCATATCATAGAATCAGTAGCCTTCTATACAATGAGATGAGGTCTATATATCAAAACTTGCTTTCTTATTTTTCATATTAAATGAAGAAATAAGAATATTTTTTCTCTTGAATGTGTTGTAAAATCAACCAAACCATCCATGAAAAAACCAAAGGTTAACTTATTCAATATTTAGGTTTGATTTCTTTTAATGTTTAAGCTTGTTTTTGGGCTTTTTGAAATCCACAAAATAAAGATCGTAAGATTAAAGAAATTCACCTAGCTAATTGTGATTATTATTTCTATTTTCATCTTATAGGTTGGTTTTCAGTTAGATTAGTTTTTGTTTAAAGCTTGAAATAGTTTGCAGTTGCACTTATTTAATCTTAATTAGTTAGTTTAGTTTAAAGATTTGTAAGAATGTAAATAGCAAGCAACAATCAAAACGAGCTACAACAACCCTTAAAGGGAAGCTACAAAGAATGCACGGAAGTTACAATATTGATTTTCAAGTTACAAACATGAAAGGAAGTTACCAAAGACATGTTCATGGAGATTAGGAAGTTGAGTTAAAGAAGTTATTAGCAAGTATAAGTGGTGGGCTTAGTAGGAGGTTAGAATTTGGTTGTTTATATTGTTAATTACACTCATTAATAAACTACTAGATCAAGTTTAAATACAAGTGGAGATCATGGTGGGAAGTTAAGGAAGTTGCGCAAGACATAGGGTTGGTTACCTTCACTGACTTTTTCTCTACAAGTTACTTAGGATTAGATCTAACGTATGTGCAAGTAGTGAGAAGTTGCAAAGTAGTGGGAAGTTTAACTCCCTTATTTATTACCATTTTCTTAAAAAATTATTCTCTATTTTTCTTTGATGCAAAATCAAATGGAACATATAAGTAATTTACAAATCAATCCTTTTTAGTTTAGATAAGCTAGTCTCTTTATTTCTTAAAGTTATTTCCATAATTAATGTTTATGGGATTAACAAAATTAGAGTCTAAAATCTTGGATATATATTTTATGAATTAATTGTGAATTATAGCCTCAATGTTTGCTGCTTTTGCAAATTATAGTCTTGATGTTTTTTTTTTTTCGAATTACAGCCTCGAAAGTAGCCTTTTGACCAGTATTCAAGCCAAGTGACATGTTTCGTACAATTTTAACCGTTGACCACACTTTTTACTATTGAATTTCATTTTTTTTTTGTTTTAATTTTTTTTTTGTGAGTTTAATTTTTTTTTTTTCTCATAACTTCCTTGTTGCCCTAACATTGATAGAACTCCATTTATGAAACTCCATGAAGCATAAATCCAAGACTAGAAATTTCTCTGCTTTTCAGAATGACGCCATTTAATTCCTTCTTTCGTTCTCAATGTCTGCATCTCTTTCCTGTCCTTCTCAATATCTGCATCTCTTTTCATTCTCAATGTCTGCATCTCTTTCCTTTCCTTCTCAATAAATTACTATCTTCCTCCCTAAATAAGGTCATGGTCCTAGCTATTGAAGATGACAATCAGCGATCTTTTATTTTTAGACTTATCAACCCCAAATTTACCTCCTAATGACATCCAAGTCCTAGATTTAAACCCTTATCATCATGTTCCTCTTCTGCTCCAAATTTTGGGTCATCACCCATAAATATTTATAAGAAATCTCTTGGGTATTTGCTAATTTCAAACGAAAGATTTTTCATTTTTGAGTTTTGTTGCAGACTATTTGTTGATTTCTAACCCAAAATAAAAAATTGAATCTTTTGCTGCTAACGTTTTTGGGTTTTGTTGCAGATTATTAAGAAACCCAAAATGCTCAAATTAATGGACACCCCATAGCAATATAATACTGTAGGAAAAATTTAGATGGTAAAATAGTGAATGGATTTATTTGGAGAGGAAGATGGGTGAATATGTAGAATGAATATTATTCTTCATTGCACAAAAAATTGATTACATCAATGGGTATTTATAGTGCAAGTTTACTAAAATATCTTAGATATTTTTATTTTTTTAATTACTTTTCTAGGATCTTCCATTATATTATCTTAGATATTTTTATTTTTTAATTCTTTAGTTTAGATATTTTTATATTTAATTAAAATCCTAGATTTTTCTAGATTATTTTAACACTCCCCTAATCTGAAAAATCTTGAATTCTAAGTTGTCTTCTGAACTCGATAAATTTATCAGTTAATATGGGTTTTGTGAAAATGTCTACGAGCTGCTCCCCCGTCTTGCAGAATTGTAGTTCGATCTCTTTCTTGTCTACTAACTCACGAATGTAGTGATGTCGTATCTCGATGTGTTTTGATCTACTATGAAACACTGGATTCTTCGTCATTGCTATTGTTGACATGTTGTCGCAGAACATTGTTGTTGGTGTCTCTTGCTTATGTTGTAGATCGATTAATATCCTTCTCATCCAGACTGCTTCACGTGCTGTACTTGTTGCTGCAATGTACTCTGCTTCTGCTGATGATAAAGCTACTGTCGCCTGTTTTTTTGATGACCATGAGACCACCTTGTTTCCAAGCTGAAATACGTACCCGCTTGTACTTTTTCTATCATCCACGCTTCCAGCCCAGTTGCTATCGGTGTATTCTGTGAGCTTGAAATCTTTTTCAGTTTCGTACATGATCCCATAGCTTTTTGTTCCCTTAATGTATCTGAGAATCCTCTTTGCTGCTGTTAGATGATCCTTGCTCGGTTCACTCATGAACCTGGATACGATGCTGACAGTGTTGACTATATCTGGTCTTGTATGTGTGAGATAAATAAGAGAGCCGACCAAGCTTCGATACATTGCTCCGTCGACTTTTGGTTTGCCATCGTACTTTGATAACTTCTCGTTGATTGCCATTGGTGTAGCCAGCGGTTTACATTCACCCATGTTGAATTTCTTGAGAAGGTCTTCTGCATATTTCTCTTGTGATAGAAATATTCTTCCTGGGCTTTGTTTGATTTGTATGCCAAGGAAGTATTTCATTGTACCAAGGTCTGTCATCTCGTACTCCTTCATCATAGCCTTTTTAAATTCTTCGTTCATAGCCTCAATCCAGGTTTCTTCTTGTGCTGCTTCTTGAAATGTTTGTGGCTCACTAGAGAAGAGAGCCATCATTGCTTGGTCACAATGGTAATCTTGTAACCATGATGGCGGTTGCCGATCTCGTGTTGATCTTCGGGCTTCTTGAGGTTGAGGAGTTGAACGTGATGTTTGGCTTCTTGAGCTTGGGAATGATCTTATACTTTCAGGTGTACTTGGACTCGGAGATGATGGGTTTGTTGGTTGGTCTGCTCCGTCTTCTTCACTTGGATCTCTTAGAAGAGTATCTCCTTCGCGAGCTTCAGTTTCTTTTTCTTTCCACGTCCATTCGGCTGCTTCGTCGAAAATTACGTCTCTAGAGATGATTAATTGTTTAGATTCAGGCTTGTAAAGGCGATATCCTTTTGTTTCGTGACTGTATCCAATGAATATGCATTTTTCTCCCTTCTCGTCGAGCTTTTCCCGATTCTCCTTTGGGATGTGGGCATAAGCTACGCATCCGAACACTTTGAGGTGTTCTACTCTTGGCTTTCTCTTGTGCCAGGCTTCATATGGCGTTAAATCCCTAACTGCTTTTGTGGGAGATCTATTGAGGATATATACTGCCGTGTGAACAGCTTCGGCCCAGTATCCTTTGGGTAGATGTTTACCCTGCATCATGCTGCGGGCCATCTCTGCTATAGTGCGGTTTTTCCTTTCCGCGACACCATTTTGTTGTGGTGTATGCCTTGCTGTAAGTTCTTTTTTAATCCCATGCTTCTTACAGAAGTTGTTGAATTCGTTGCTTGTAAATTCTCCGCCACAATGCGTTCTAAGAATTTTAAGAGAATGCCCACTTTGATTTTCTGTGAGGGCTTTGAATTCCATGAAGTGGGAAAAAGCTTCTGATTTTTTCTCCAGGAAATATACCCACATCATGCGGGAGTAGTCATCTACGAACAGAAGAAAATATCTTTTTCCGTCAAGAGACGGATTCTTGGTAGGACCCCAGATATCTGCATGAACAAGCTCTAGAGGAGCCTTGGCCCTCCAAGGTGTGGTAGAAAATGGCAATCTGTGCATCTTGCCATATATACAGCCTTCACAAATTTTTCTTTCATTTTTTATTGATGGTAGTCCAATTACCATTTCTTTTTGTTTTAATAGTTTTAGACTGTTAAAATTTAGATGCCCAAATCTCAATTGCCATAAGGTGGATTCATCATTTATTGAGCTTAAAGCCAATTTTTCTTCAAATGGCAATTTTAATGGGAATATTTTGTTAGGAGCCATTTCAACAGTTGTTATTATCTGACCCTTATTTTTATCATAGATTTGACATTTGTTATTCTCAAATTTAACCATATATCCTTTTTTAATTAATTGGCCTACGCTTAATAAATTTTGTGCAAGTCCGGGAACATATAAAACTTCATGAATTAATTTTGATGATCCATTTTTTGTTTTAACGGCAATTGTTCCTTTTTCGGCGACATCTTCTTTTTTACCGTCGCCAAGTGTGATGTGTGTTTTAACATTTTCGTCAAGAGTGACAAAATAATTTTTATTGCCGGTCATGTGGTTTGAACAACCACTATCAATATACCATATGTCACTTACTTTTTCTTGTGCATTTAATCCAGTGTAAAATATTTGCTCTCCGGAATTATTATTTTCGGAATAGTTTGCTTCTTTTTGTCGATACCAACAATCTTTTTTGAGGTGAGAGTGTTTTTTACACCTTTTACATTTGTACCGACAATCATTAGTATTGTGGTTAGTTTTCTTACATAATTTACAATAAAGGTCAGTTTGATTATTTAATTGACTCCTTTGATTTTTAAAATTTCCTCTCCCCTTGCTACAATTAGTTGATGTTTGTCCTTTTTCATAATTTTTACAATGACTATTTTTATTTTCACCATTAGAAAAATTTAATTTAGCTTGAAATGCTTGTTCTAGTGGTTCTTCGTTAAATCTTTTAAATCTATCTTCATGTGCAAGTAGTGATCCCATTAATTCGGACATACTTAATTGAGATAAATTTTTCTTGTTAACTTCTTCTATTGTTGTGGCAACAATGTTATATTTTTGTGAAAGACTCCTTAATATTTTTCGAATCACATTTTCATCTTCTATTTTACCACCATTTGATCTTATTTGATAAACTATATTAGTGACTCGGTCAAAAAATGAATGTATTGTTTCATTTTCTGCCATTAATAGATTATCAAATTCTCTCCATAGTGATTGGAGTTTAAAAAGAATTACCTCTTCGGAACCTCTGTATTTTGTCTCCAGGATCCTCCAAGCCTCCGTAGCTGTTTTTGCAGACATGATCGTTGTAAGTATTGCCTCGTCGACTCCACGATATAATAGAGATAGGGCATAGTTATCCCTTATCCTATTTTGTTTATATTGTTTTATTTTTGTTTCATCCCAAGATGACTCTTTAGTGTCATCTTTGGGTGGTTGCTCGTAACCTTCTTGTACTAATTCCCATAAATCTTGGGAGATAAATATTGACCTCATTTGCATAGCCCATTGTTCATATTTTTCTCCCTTAAATGTGGGAACCCAATTAACTTGGGGGTAATTAGTGGTTGAGGTCATTTTTTATTTTGTGGTTAGAGGTTTATTTTATTGTGGAGTATGTTGGTTAATGTGTTTAGGTTGTTTGGAGGTCTTGGTTTTAATTAACTCTTGATACCAAATGTAGGAAAAATTTAGATGGTAAAATAGTGAATGGATTTATTTGGAGAGGAAGATGAGTGAATATGAAGAATGAATATTGTTCTTCATTGCACAAAAAATTGATTACATCAATGGGTATTTATAGTGCAAGTTTACTAAAATATCTTAGATATTTTTATTTTTTTAATTACTTTTCTAGGATCTTCCATTACATTATCTTAGATATTTTTATTTTTTAATTCTTAGTTTAGATATTTTTATATTTAATTAAAATCCTAGATTTTTCTAGATTATTTTAACAAATACCTTTTATAATTGAAAAGAGTAAGAATAAACTTTATAAAAGAAATTAAAAGATTAATGGAAGAAGAAGGAAAGAGGAGAGAGGAAGGTGATTGAATGGACACTCAGGAAATGGATCAGTGTTGTTCCAATTATTATCAAAATCAGATAAGGCATCACTGTCTTTGAAATTACCGAGATTCAAACTAACCCCCTACAGGCGTCCATTTACATCAAGAAACAAACTAACCCCAAAATTATAACCCAGTTGATCAAAAGATCTAAAAACCTGGAAGTTGCGAAGTTGTAGGCTTGAACATTTTATGGATGGAAAAGAAGAAGGAGAGAGGAAGGTGGTTGGGATTGAGGAGCAGAAGGAGGATGGGTTTTGAATTTAAGCTTGATGGAGTTTCATTAATGGAGTTTTATCAATGTTAGGGGAGGAGGGAGGTGATGAGAAAAAAAAAAAAAATAAAACTCACAAAAAAAATTAAAACCAAAAAAAATAAAGTCAAAGGTAAAAACTTTAGTCAACAGTTAAAATTGTACGGAACCGATCATTTGGCTTGAATACCGGTCAAAAGACTACTTTAGAGGCTATAATTCACAAAAAAAAAATTAAAGTTGTAATTTGCAAAAGCACCAAACATTAATTCGCAATTAATTCATATTTTATAGAATAATAAATTTAATGGAAAAAGAATGGAGATCATAGGTATTAAAAAATTACTATGATAAAGTTAATAGAAAAACATGGAGATCATGACAACTTTAAGGAACATATGAAGTTGTTCTATCCCAAACCACCATATCTTATAAAATTATGATCTCTTCATCTTAATTGATTTGCACCCTTAATATGATGGTATAATTGTTGTTTTGGTGTTGGTCAATATGGCTCAAATCAATAAGTGAGATAAATAAAGAGAATTAGGTCAAAAGATAAATTGAATTTGTAGTTTATATCAAATAAAATTTGGTGGGAACGTTATCAAAACTTTAGAGTGTATAAAGTAAGTGAGATAATCTCTAATAGAAATTGAGAGTAAATAACTAAATAAAATATAAAGGACAATTTTAACATTATTAGCTAAATTTTTTCCCTCATACTTAATGGAAGTAATATTATAATAACAATAAACAAAATAGAATTTTGATGTTTTTAAAAAATAAATTTAAAATACAAATAATCATTCAAAATTATTGTCAATTGCATTTTGTCATATTCATTTTGACCCATTAACAAATAACATGTTTCTCATAAATATTATAATTTACTTAAATTTTATATAATACTCTCTCCGAACCAATTTAGATGTCTCATTTGCTTGGACACGGTTATTAAGAATAGTGTGGGGTCCATTGAAAAAGATAAGTAGTAAAGGGTAAATAGTGAAGGGTAGATAGTGAAGGGTAGTTGGGTAAGTAAGGTATATGAGGGTATATTCGTAATTACTTGTGTGAACTAAGGATATTTAGATAAAAAAAGATTGACAAAAATAGAAATGAGACAATAAAAAAACTTTGCCACATAAGGAAATGGAACAATTAAATTGGTTCGGAGGGAGTAGTTTTTTTAACAATTTATCCGTGCTTGGCACGGTTTTCAAACTAGTTTTCTATAAATAGATACCTAAGTTTTTATATGTAAGGGAAGTGAATAAAGAAATTAAAACCAAAAATTTTGTTTCAAAAATCTTTGTCTTCTTCTTTTATTCTTGTATTAGAATTAAATTAAAGAAATTCCTAATGCTTAGTGTGAGTGGCATTTATTGATCCAAGATCAAATACGTTATCTCATGAGCCGATTGCTTTAGTTCTTGAAGTACTTGGTTTTAATCCTTTTAAATCTGAATTTGTTACATGTCTAACTTGGGTTGAAGATTAAGTGAAGCTACATATATATTGGTTGGACGTCACTTTGATAGGTCCAAGTTTAGTTATGTTTTTTAAAGTCTTTTTACCACTTAAATCTGATTAATTAGCTACTGCATGCTTAGGGAACAACTTAAATCAGCCTAATGCATGCTTTGGAGGCTATTTAATGTTGTTTTGTGAGTTCCAATGCTTGTTCCCCATGCTTGGACGTCCCACCTTAATTTCTCTTGCTTTTTAGCTTCCTTTTGCTGTTGTAACTCTATTTAAAGAGAGCTATTCATGAATGAAAGTTCAGACTTGTTTTATGAATCAACCTTTGTGTTTTCTTCTTGCCTATCTTTGTGTTTGTCCAAGGTTAACAAGAGTTCTTTAATACTTTGAGTGTGTTCTTGAGTATTAAACTAGGGGAGATTGAGTTTGTCTTGTCTCTAGCCTAAATACTATTGCATTGAGTTTGTTCTTGTGCTTTGGTTGTCCTATTTTCATTCAAATATACATTCTGCCCAAATTACTTCTTCTTTCTTTTCTTTTGTCCTTCTCCTTCCTTAATCATTTAGGAAATCTTGAGTTAGCATTTACATCATTTGGTATCAGAGCTTTGGTATTTTAAAGAGTGTTTCAAAGTGTTAATTCATTCAAAATAAACACAAAAAAAAAAAAAAAACTATGGCTGAAGAAAACCTCGCTGAGCTATTGAGATCAATCAATTTGAGGTTAGAAAGAATGGAGAAAAAAAATGAAGAGCGTGAGATTGAAAAACAAAAGCAAGATACAAGAATGGATGCTATGGCTGATATACTTTTAAAAGCTACAAGAAAAATTGGTGAGATTGAAAATGAGGATTCTAGTAGTGGAAATAATTATAAATCTTTTGATGAAGATAAGGGGCTTAGAATTGATCTTCCAGAATTTGATGGAGGTCATGATAGCGAATCATTTCTTGATTGGCTAAGGCAAATTGAAACCGTGTTTGAATATAAGGAGTATGATGATAAAAAGAAGTTTAAGCTTGCTGTTCTTAAACTCACTAAACTTGCTGCCTTATGGTACGAAAATGTTAAAGCAAATAGAAGAAGAGAAGGAAAAAATAAAATGGACTCTTGGGAAAAATTTAAAAAAAAGATGAGGGATAAATGGGTGAGTAAGGAGTATGAGCAGGAGCAATACTTGAAACTTACACATCTTTCACAAGAAAATGAGATGAGTGTGGAAGAATACATTAGAGAGTTTGAAAAACTATGTTTGATTTGTGATTTGCAAGAGAAGGAAGCCTTTAAAATTGCTCGTTTCATTAAAGGGCTGTCCAAAAATATTTGTAGAAAAGTGGAAGTTACTCATTATGCTTCTTTTAGTGATGTTTGCAAATTGGCTTTGAAATATGAAGCACAATCCAAGGAAGAGAAAGAGAAGGAAAAGCCTAAGTTTCCTTACAAAGGTACTTCGAAGTTTACTCCTTCCAACTCAAAAGGGAGTACTTTTCAAAGTAAGGCTTTCCCATCTAGTTTTATAAGCGAAAAATCAAAAGAAAAGGCTGTTGTGTCGCCTAGTGAACTTGCAACAAGGAGGAAATGTTTTAAATGTCATGGAAGAGGACATATTGCTAGTGAATGTCCTAGCAAGGCTGTTTTAACATCTACTCAGTGTGCTATTATGGATGAAGAGGAAAAAATGTATAATTTTGTGGCAAATGAAGTGGAAGATTTGGAGGATGATTATGAGGAGGAAATACAACCAGAAGATGAGTACAATATGATGGTGGTTCGAAAAGTGCTATTTAGTGAGCCACAAGCTGATTTGAAGCAACGCCACAATTTGTTTCATACTAGATGCAAAATTGGAGAGAATACTTGCAATGTTATAGTTGATAGTGGTGCACAAACTGATGTAGTATCATCTGAAGTTGTGAGTAAGCTGAAGTTAGCTACTAGAGATCATGAAGAACCTTACAAGTTGAATTGGTTGAATGATAGCACTGGAATAAGGGTGAGGAAGCAAGCTTTGGTTTCTTATTCTATTGGAGGCTTTGAAGATGAAAGATGGTGCGATGTAATTCCCATGGATGCTTGTCACTTGCTGCTTGGAAGACCATGGCAATTTGATCACAATTCGGAGCATAGAGGAAAAAGTAATGAGTATATTGTAACAAAAAAAGATGGTAGAAAAGTCAAATTAATTCCCTTACCCCCTAAAGTTGCTAAGAAAGAAAAAGACAAAAGCAACTATCTTGTAACATGTAATGAGTTTGAAAAAATAGTGGATGAATATGGTGGTGGTTATGCTTTGGTTCTAAGGACCAAAGATCAGATTAGTACTTCTTGTGATAACTCATCTTCCTTAAATGAGTTATTAGAAGAGTACAAAGATGTATTTCCAAATGACTTGCCCAAGGGCCTCCCACCAATAAGAGGCATTGAGCACGCCATTGACTTGATTCCTGGAGCACCTTTGCCAAATAAAGCTGCTTATAGATGTAACCCCGAGGAAAGTAAAGAGCTTGAGAGGCAAGTGAGTGAGTTGATTGAAAGGGGCTACGTGAGAGAAAGTCTTAGTCCTTGTGCTGTCCCTGCCCTTTTAGTGCCTAAGAAAGATGGCACTTGGAGAATGTGTGTAGATAGTAGATCCATAAATAACATAACCATCAAATACCGTTTTCCTATGCCTAGGTTGCAAGATATGCTTGATGAATTAAGTGGAGCCTTAGTCTTTTCAAAAATAGATTTAAGGAGTGGTTATCATCAAATGAGAATAAGGGAAGGGGATGAATGGAAAACTGCTTTTAAAACAAAACAAGGATTATATGAGTGGTTAGTGATGCCATTTGGGCTTTGCAATGCTCCAAGTTCTTTCATGAGGTTAATGAATGAGGTTCTCCGTCCTTTTCTTAATAATTTTGTTGTTGTTTACTTGGATGATATTTTAGTGTATAGTAAAAACAATGAAGACCATATGGTGCATTTGAAGAGGTTGTTTGAAAAATTGAGGGAAGTAAAGTTGTATGGAAAGCTTGAGAAGTGTTTTTTTATGACCCCTAGTGTGTCATTTTTGGGATACATTGTGACTAGAGAAGGAGTGCAAGTAGATCCAGAAAAGGTTAAGGCAGTTAAGTCTTGGTTGGCTCCAACCAATGTGCATGAGGTAAGGAGTTTTCATGGGCTTGCTTCTTTCTATAGGCGGTTCATTAGAAATTTCTCTTCTATTATGGCTCCCATTACCGAGTTAACAAAAAAGGGTGAATTTGAATGGATTGAAAATGCTCAAAGGGCTTTTGATAAAGTCAAATACATGCTTTGCAATGCACCTATACTTGTTCTCCCTGATTTTAACAACGTGTTTGAAGTAGAGTGTGATGCAAGTGGGGTTGGAATAGGGGCTGTCCTTATTCAAGAAAAGAAGCCAGTAAGTTTCTTTAGTGAGAAGTTAAGTGAGGCTAAATTGAATTACTCTACTTATGATCGTGAATTTTATGCCATCGTTAGAGCTCTTGATCATTGGTCTCATTACCTTAGACCAAAACCCTTTGTTCTTCATTCTGATCATGAAGCTTTAAAATTCATAAATGGGCAACAAAAACTTAATAAAAGACATGCAAAGTGGGTAGAATTTCTTCAATCATTTACCTTTAGCTCCAAATATAAAGATGGAAAAAGTAATATTGTAGCTGATGCTTTATCTCGAAGAGCATACTTGCTTTCTATGGTGGATGCTAAGGTTTTGGGTTTTGAACAACTCAAGGAGTATTACAAAGATGATCCTGATTTTGCTAATGAATTTCCAAAGCCATCGAAAGATTACGTTGATCAAGATGGTTATCTTTTTAAAGGTAACAAGTTGTGTGTTCCTAAAGGTGGCATTCGTGAATTGTTGGTAAGAGAAGTTCATAGTGGTGGATTGGCTGGTCATTTTGGCATTCAAAAGACTCTTGATATTCTTGGTGAGCATTTCTATTGGCCAAGGATGATCAGGGATGTTACTTTAGTTGTGGAGAGATGTGCTACATGTCAAAAGTCAAAAGGGCATTTCACAAAGGGGCTTTATACTCCATTACCTGTTCCAGATTCTCCTTGGGAAAGTGTTAGCATGGATTTCATTGTTGGGCTACCGCGGACTCAAAGGGGTAGAGATAGCATTATGGTGGTGGTAGATAGATTTTCCAAAATGGCTCATTTTGTAGCTTGTAATAAAACAGATGATGCAGTAAAAGTGGCTGAATTGTACTTCAAGGAAATTGTCAAACTACATGGCATTCCTCGAAGTATAGTTTCGGATAGGGACTCCAAGTTTTTAAGTCACTTTTGGAGGACCCTATGGAAGTTGGTTGGTACCAAGTTACTATTTAGCACCTCTCATCATCCCCAAACTGATGGGCAAACAGAGGTGACAAATAGAACTTTGGGTGCTTTGTTACGTGGTCTTGTGAGCAAAACGCAGAAAGATTGGGACATGAAACTAGCCCATGCGGAGTTTGCTTACAATAGGGCTCATTCTTTAACTACTTCTCGTTCTCCTTTTGAAGTAGTGTATGGAGTGAATCCATTTGTGCCTGTTGATTTGATTCCCTTGCTGAAAACTAATATGGTAGAAAAAGATGCAAAAAAGAGGGTGGAAACCTTTCAAAAAACCTGTGAGCAAGTAAAGAAAAGAATTGAGGAGATGAATAAAAAATACCAAGAGAGAGCAAACAAAAAAAGGAAACAACCCATATTTAACCCTGGGGATTTGGTTTGGCTTCATTTGAGAAAAGAGAGATTTCCGAAGCTTCGCAAAAACAAGCTCATGCCTCGTTCTGATGGTCCGTTTAAAGTACTTGAGAGGGTAAATGATAATGCATACAAGATTGAACTTCCTGATGAGTTGATGGGTGTTAGTGCTACTTTTAATGTGGGCGATTTGTCACCGTACTTGGATGATTCAAGTTTGAGGACAAACTCTTCAAAAGAAGGAGAGAATGATCCAAGATCAAATACGTTATCTCATGAGCCGATTGCTTTAGTTCTTGAAGTACTTGGTTTTAATCCTTTTAAATCTGAATTTGTTACATGTCTAACTTGGGTTGAAGATTAAGTGAAGCTACATATATATTGGTTGGACGTCACTTTGATAGGTCCAAGTTTAGTTATGTTTTTTAAAGTCTTTTTACCACTTAAATCTGATTAATTAGCTACTGCATGCTTAGGGAACAACTTAAATCAGCCTAATGCATGCTTTGGAGGCTATTTAATGTTGTTTTGTGAGTTCCAATGCTTGTTCCCCATGCTTGGACGTCCCACCTTAATTTCTCTTGCTTTTTAGCTTCCTTTTGCTGTTGTAACTCTATTTAAAGAGAGCTATTCATGAATGAAAGTTCAGACTTGTTTTATGAATCAACCTTTGTGTTTTCTTCTTGCCTATCTTTGTGTTTGTCCAAGGTTAACAAGAGTTCTTTAATACTTTGAGTGTGTTCTTGAGTATTAAACTAGGGGAGATTGAGTTTGTCTTGTCTCTAGCCTAAATACTATTGCATTGAGTTTGTTCTTGTGCTTTGGTTGTCCTATTTTCATTCAAATATACATTCTGCCCAAATTACTTCTTCTTTCTTTTCTTTTGTCCTTCTCCTTCCTTAATCATTTAGGAAGTCTTGAGTTAGCATTTACATCATTTATAACTTGTGTTCTTTAGGAACTGTGATTACTATTGTGGTTAGGGCTGAACACGGTTTGGTCTAAACCGTAAACCAAACCGGACCAAACCGTAATTTAAATATTTGGTCTGGTCTACGGTCTAAATGGTCTGGTCCGGTTTTTTTTTTTAAACGGTTTACGGTCCGGTCCCGGTTTAAAAATTTTCAAACCAAACCGGACCGGGAAACCGTAATTAATTCCATTTTATTTTTAATTTTAAATGTTACTATTAATCTATTATAACATTATGAATCATAATGTTCTGAATCTGATTTAGGAAAGTTGATTTCTGGCTTTCTGCATCTATTCCTCCGTGGCTCCGTCCCTCCATCCCTTCACCTTCAGTTCTCCTTCTCCCTCGTTCTTTCTCATTCTCCCTCGATTCCTTCTCCTTCTCCCTTGATTCCTTCCTTCTCCTTCTCCCTCGATTTCTCCCTCGATTAACTGTAGAATTACCCTCGATTTCTCCCTCAATTTCTCCCTCGATTCCTTCCAGTTCGATACCAGTACCAGTTGTGCTTCTGTGCTTCTTCGAGGCTTTGACGCTCCTCCTTCAACACTTCACCACGGAATCAAGTGTAGAATCTCATAATGTAAGTATATTGGTTGATTTTTTGATTTTTTAGGGTTTTTTTATCAGTTTTGTTTAAATTTGAAGATGAATGGATTGCTTCTGGACTTCTGGTGGATATTGTAAATTGTTTAAATTGTTTTGATTGCTTCAGTTTTTGATTGTCGTTGATATTGGTTGATATTGTAGACTAAATTGTTTTGTAGAAACCTTTATTTGATGGGTCATATCATAGGACTTGAGTAGAACAATGTGTTAACTAGTAATTAAAGACTTTATATTTCCCTGCCTTGCTCACAAAGGGAAAATTGGAATTATACAGTTAAATACTTCTCTCAATATGCTATTTCAATTTATGAGCAAGTTGAATCAATTTCTTCATATATGATAAATAAAGTAAAATATCTGGTTGTAAATTATAGGCTTTAGCATGCTAAATCATTGCAGTTGTGGAACAATTATTTGGTATCAATTTCGGATTTGATGATGTATTTTGTTTACAGATTATCGTTTATCTTAGATTTTCAATTAAAAAAATACAAAAAAAATAAAAAAACCGTAGACCAGACCAGACCAGACCAGACTGTTTTAGAACGGTCTGGTCCGGTCCGGTCTGGTGTCTTGACTGGTCTGGTCTGGTCTGAAAAATTTCCAGACCGGAATTTCTGGTCTGGTCTGATTTTTCTGTCAAACCAGACCAGACCGGACCGTGTGCAGCCCTAATTGTGGTGTATCTATATCAATAACTATTAAAGTTTGCCAATCTATTCTCTTGCTCATCCTAAAAAAAAACATATTCTATTTGATTCATTTTTATAATTATTTCCTCTTCGACCTATCCCAACATCCATTACATTTCCATTTTCTGAAATAACATAAAAAATCAATTTAAGAATTCAACTTACATTCCATTGTTACCTTCTTTTGTTTTCAACCTTGTATGTAACCTTGGGTCATCAAGCGCATTTACACCATAATGATTCTACTAAGACACAAGAAACAAAAATTAGAGTTCAACTTCTTCTTTTCGATCTTTTTCTTCCTTTATAATTAGAGTTTAATAAAATCAATTCTACTAATATCGGGGGTGATAAATTTATCACGAACTCGTCAAAGAAACTATTCGCATTTCAATCACAAATTTGACATCTCATTTTTTTTTTATTAATGATGGTAGTAATTTAAAAATTTTCTACGATGATTGGAGACTTGATATTTGATAACGTAGTTATGAATCGTAACAAGTAATGTAAACTTTGGAGGTAAAATTTAAGTTTAGCAACTACCAATAACAAATCGAAAAAATAATAATACTTATCTGAAAAGCTTATTTAGCCATATTGGGAATAAATTAAATATTTCATACACATATACTAGTGATTTTAAACATGAGTAAATTTATAACTTGTTACATGTACAATAATTTTTATCAAACTTTAAAATATTTAAGATAAACCATTCTTACACCATAATATACCAAATGAAGGACAATAACTAGAGCTGTTCAAAACAAACCCGACCCGAAATCGAAAATTATCCGACCCGAAAAAATGTAAGTTTTTTAGGTTTACCGAACCGCAATTACCCGAACCGATACTTCACTCGAACCGTTTGATAACCGAAAAGGGCAAAATCGAACTCGAACTGCAACCGAATTTTATAACTGACATATAAACCTTAACCGATGTTACCCAAACTGAACAGTGATCGACCCGAGTCAAATCCGACCCGAATTATGCACGTAACCGAATGTAACTTGACTAAAACCGATTAAGATCGAACTGATACAAACCCGATCGATTATTAATCGAACTGTTTTAACGCGAACTGATACAAATCCGAACCGATTGTAAATCGAACTGTTATAAATCCGAATCAAATTTTCACCTAATTTAGCATATTAAGTCCAATTTCAGTTTTCTAATAATACGGAAAAAGGAAGAACACAAGTTCTATACAGAAGAGATTGCATATATATATATATATATATATATATATATATATATATATATATATATATATATATATATATATATATATATATATATATATATATATATATATATATATATATATATATATATATAACTAATTGAAATAAATTGATCTACCTATTAGGGCTGGCAAAAGCTGACCCGACCTGCTAACCTGATCTGAAACCGACTCGAAATTAGCGGGTTTGGGTTTAGATTTTTGACCCAATTAATTAAATGGGTCAACCCGACCTGATCTGTTTATTAAATGGGTTAGGTTCAGGTTGAATATTTAAACCCGAAAAAAACCTGTTTAACCCATTTATTAAATTTAAGACGGATCAACATTTGCCAAATACTTCGTAAAACTAAGATAATACCAATTACCATGTATTGAGGGATTTGTCAGCTGAAGATGACTTTCAATAAGAAAGAAAGTTGTCCCACATCGGCAATGAAAGATACTAATAAAAGAAAATCCTTTAAATCACTTCCACAGATCTCATACCAACTTACGCAGCCACGCCGTGAGCACAAAGCGAACTATTCTTTCACCTTTTACTAAAGAACACCGTGTGCTCGCTGCATTAAGTGCATACGTTTATTTTTGGAGGAAGCCTTTAATTAAGGTAAAATGGGTCAAATGACCTAAAATATATGAATTTAATGACCTAAAAAAAAGTTGGTTAAATGGGTCATTAGCAGGTTGATCTGATTTGCTACATATCAGGTCAAGGTTTCAATTTTTGACCCATTAATTAAATGGGTCAGGTTCAGGTTAAGGGTTTATTGACCCATTTATATATGATCCGAACCTGAAAATGACCCAACTCGACTTGTTTGACACCCCTATTTGCTATATCAGATAAAACAATCGGTAATTATTTTTTGTAAGTAAATGAGCATATATCAATTAAAAACCTGACTATTAACTTATTTCGATATTGACCCGATCAATAGTTATCTGTAACCGATAACTACTCGAAAAATAAAGCTCGAACCCGATCTGTACCCGATAAAACCGAACCAATTAGTAATCGATGACAACTCGAGACCGATTGACACTCGACACGAACTTCAACCGACACCGAACTGATGCTAACCCGATAGCTTGAATAACCGATCTCTAACCGAACCGTGACTAACTGACTCGACCCGAGTGTGACCCGTTGTAACACACAGCCGAAAAATAACCGATCCGAAATGCAACCAAACCGAATAACACCCGTCCGAAACCGACCCGATCAACCGAATGAACACCTCTAACAATAACCATCTCCCAACAGCCCCTAACAACTAGCCAATATAAATCTTCCCTATCCCTTAGTAGCTCCTTGTTCACTTACACACTCAAGCATATCACACTACCCAAAATCCCTTTTGTTCTTATCCAAAAACACCATCATAACAAGCATGAAAACAAGAGGAATCAAAGCCTTATTGCTCCCAAAACCCCTTTTGTTCTTACCCTATTTTTGCCCATTTCATTCAGTCATAATCCCCAACACATTGCTCCCAAATTCGTCCAAGAACAAATACTAGAATGTATTCCTTCAAAGTTTCAACTGCTAAAACAGCTTCTTTTCTCATCAAATCATCTTCAAAAACCCATCTAAAATTCTGAAAATTTATGTCTAGAAAAATCTTCCACAAAAATAATATTCGTTTCAAGAGCTTTCCATAGAGACCAAACTTGAAAAAATCCTCGAGGAATAGAGTAAGTTATGTTCATTTCTTTATTTCACTAGTTTTGTTAAAACTTGTTCATGTAGAACACTTTTTACATAAGAATCTTTCCATAAATTAAGATTAATATAAAAGTGGTATTTCATCATAAAACTAAGAAATATAATTTCCTAAGAAAGGCCTAGAAATTTCGGACAAAGCAAGGAAATTTAAAACATTTTTTTCTTCCATCAACTTACAGTCTCCTATCTTTGTTTCACCGCAAAAAAAAAAAAGAAAGAAAGTCTTAAGTTGTGGGACTTGTTCAACAAGTGTTGCTCAACACTAAGCCATCTCCAAAGTGACAAAATTTCAAAGGATAAGTAAATCTAACAATTTTAGTTAGAAATAAAAAGTCATTAAGTTACATATAATGATCCAAAAATAATGCTATTTTGGATTCTTTAAACATGCTTGTAGCAAAGGAGTTGGATCTTTGTTCTTAAGATGTTGGACTTAAGGTTAAGGAGTACTTTCAGAGCTAAGGATCGAGGTGTAATTACATGGGCTGATTTTTAAGTATTTAGGTAATCGACAAATATGAAATAAATACTAAACAACATCATTTTGACTCTAAATTTTTATGGGACACTTAAATGGACAATTGGTACATATTAGAACCCTTAGATTAATTTTCTTGGATATTTATAGACTTCAATTAATTTTATCGCTTTATTGGTAAAGATGACTATATTAATTATTTAAAATATGATAAACGTATTTGATAACATGAAATGACTTAAATATCATATTATATGACTTCTAGAATATGGGAAATTTTCTAATATAATTATTCATAATTAATTATTAATTTATTAAGTTGATTGCAAATTGTTAATTATGGAAAAATGACTAATTTGGAGAATAAAATTTAGGAGCTTTTGAATTAGATTACTAAATTATATAATTACCATTAACCTATAAAATATTATTAACTTATTCTAGTAATTAGAAATTATAAATAGGTTAGTAATTAAGTAAATTATAGAAATTAATAAAATGAACTTAGAATCACAAAATAAAATAACTTATAATGACTAAGACAACACTTGGAGGCATTCTTAGACATATGTGGTCTCATTCCTCTGTGCCCCAATAGCCTTGATAATTTGCGATTACACCTTTTCCGCCCAAGTCTATCGGGGATGGTAATGACATATGTGGTCTCATTCCTCCGTGCCCCAACAGTTGGGTTGCCACTCAACAAGCACTTCTTTAAGGTCTTTAGCTAGACCCGACTCACTAAATAGCGAGTCAAAGTCAGCAGGAGTTTGTCAAACTCACTCCCCACAACAGCAAAGATTGGGGAAAGAAGAGGGAGAAAATCAAGAAGAAAAGAATCATATGGAAGGTCGACTTTTCATTATGAGATGAAAAGCCGAGAAGAAGCAAACAAAAGAAGGGGAAGGAATCAGTTGGCGAATCATCACAAGCATCAATTTGAGCATAGGGGAGAGCGGTGGGGAGCAACTCACAAAGACTAAGAGGTGTAGAATGAGACTCAATAGAAGACACGCTAACGGCATGTACTTGAGACTATCAATCAAGGACACATCAACCGCTTAGTCAAAGGTTTCACTAGATGGATGATTATGCTCGTATGTGAGATGATTAGGAAGGGGAATTAGGATATTCTTTCTTAAAGGTATCCTTGGCTAACCATCTAAAATATTTTAAACATAGCATCGGAGTTCGGTCAAGGAGTGCATTGAATTGAACATCATCAACGAATTCCCAAGTCTCATAGTTCAAACTGTAATAAAGATCAAGGAAAATTTTTCATTTTTCAACACTGTGCCCATAAGGGTGAGAATCCTCATATCTCACAAAAAATCTCCAAAAAGACTCATGCTCCTATTAATGCAAGTGATGGCGAGCCATAAAGAAAAACAAAAATTCAAAAACAAAACCTATACACTAACCATATCAAGAATAAAAACTAAACAAAACGCTTTGTCCCCGTCAACGACGCCATTTTGATAACTGGCTTTTACCGTTGTTTACTAAAGGCCAATTACACAAAAAATATTTATAATACCCTAATACAACTACAACGAGTGTAATGGTAAGTAGGGGATCGAACCACATAGACAAGGGATGAAAGACTCTAATCTTGATGTAGGGAAGTTTATATGAAAGGTTTGTTGGGTCATCATCATCATCATCATCATCATACCTAGTATATCCCGCTTATAGGAACTATGATCAGGGTTTGGGAAGAAAAGAAAAACCACAACTCATACCCATAAAAAAGAGTGCGGTTAAAGAGTCCCTCGGCTCAAGAAAAAGCTTCAAAGGGAGTGTAACTAACCCGAAAGCCTGCAATTTACAACGCGCATTGACCATTAACAAAATTTAAGAAAGGATAATAAATAAATAAATAAATAAATAAATAAATAAATACATATGTAGAAAATGAAAAGTTGGTTGGGTGTTCAAACTAAACTAATGGCAAGAAAGTAAAGCAAAACTTAAACAATGAAAGACAAGCGGGGATACATTAGGTCCACCCTAGAAAGGTTGATTGAGACACAAAAGTATGCTAGGTTAAGGGAGATCAAACAACAATCAATGAAGACGCTCAAGATAATGAGAGGAGGTTGGTGACCCCACAAGTCACACGAACGACCTATAATCGCTCTATGTTTCTTATGGAGTGGTTGGAGAAGATTCGAATTGAATGTCATCAAACAATCATCAATAACCTCAAATCCTAATATATACAATGAAGAACAAGACCAATCCTAGGATTTCACTAATCAAATCCCCTAAATAAACTACTCACACATACTAAAAATAACTAGGGCAAAAGCAATAAATATGAAAAACATTAAATCTATTCCAGAAAGCTTTAAAGGAATTGAAAGACAAGAAAATAATTAATCTACACATAGAAATCCATTAAAGAAAGCTTTAAAGGAAAGCAATAAATGACATTAAAGTATTAAAGGAATAGAACTTACATAAATGAAGTGCTTGAATGTAAAAAAAGCAATGAAAGAAAGCATAAATCTAATCTAGGGCATTAAATGAAGGAAAGCAATATAGGGTCTGATGTTCTAAAGTAAGGCACAATTTCCCTCATAATAGGCATAGGGTTTATATAAAAATTGGGGCTATTTATAGCCTAAGAGCATAAGGGAAGAAAGCCCTAAAACAACCCCCGAAGAAAGGCTTGCGAAGAAAATCATTTACGCAAAAATTGCAGCTTATTCGTTTGAATGGCAATGGTCATTCGACCGAATCCAAGTCTATTCGCCCGAATGGATCTTGATTCGGCCAAAACAACAACTTCAAGGCCTTCAACATGATCAACATTCATGCATTCGACAGAATGAGGCTTCATTTGGCCGAATGGTTATGTAACCGCCCATTCTAGAGGTTTTGCAAGTCTTCAATGAAGAGCAGCACCTCCATTCGACCGAATGAAGGCTTATTCGCCTGAGTAGAGATTCATTCGACCGAATAGGTGATGCATTCGGTCAAATACATTCATTTCCTTGCCAATTTGTATCTTTAAAATATTAGAAGAACTCTGAACTTTAGGGGACACTTGATAAAGCCAAGAAATGCGCGCCAAAGCTCTGATAAGCGCGTTTAAAATTTTTATCTTTAAAGTATCAGAAGAACATCGCAATTGACCTTGAAAATTTCAAAAACACTTGAAATGATCTTAAAACAACTCGAAGACAAGAAGAAGGTAAAATCATGTGTAATGTGCATAATATCAAACTAAAACCGTGAGACTATACACTATAATGGGGTCGTAAACGTGCTCTAAAACGAGCACATCATTTATCCTTCATGTTCTTCATTCTGCAAATAAATAGATTTTTAAAATTTTGAATCCTTAACAATAACTTGCCTTAACAATCCTGCCATTCTCCAAGAGATATAGGGCGATTATGGGTCGTTCGTGTGGCTTATAGGGTCATAAACGTCCCCTCACTATCTTGAGTGTCTCGATCAATTACCGTTCGATCTCCCTTGGCCTAGCTTTCCATGAGCCCTTAGAACTGACCTAGGGTGAATTCTTACCATCCCCGTTTGTCTCATATCGTTTATCATTACTTTTATATTCGCTTGTTTATTGCTTTAGTAGTCTAGTTTATATAGCCTTCCACCTATTAAACTCCCCACGTCAAGTCCTTATTCTCTCTAGCTTTGTCCTTGTGGTTCGATCCCCGACTTACCTCTATACTCATTATAGTTGTATTAGGGTGTTTTATAAGTATTGTTTGCATAACTAGGTTCTAAGTATTAACGACGTGCTAGAAACCGATTATCAAAATGGTGCCCTTGCCGCGGACAAGGCGTTATGTTTAGATTTTGTGGTTGATATAGTTCATTTTTGTTTTCTTTTAGTTTATTACTTAATAATCTTGCTTGTCGGTGCTTACGCTTGGTTTCAAGTGCTGCTTGCATGAACCATAACACTCGGAGATCATAACTAGAACTAGTTCCTTATAATCTTGAGATTTAAAGAGTTACGAGACGATCTCCACCTCCAGTTCATCGTCAACCACCCATATCTGATCCTCCTACATCACCAATGGCCGAAACTCAACCTTTGTTCGGTCAGTTTGGGACAGCTGGGTCCCAAGAGTTTCACGGGGGTGTGGTACTACCGGTTGCCCCAGCTCCATTGTCAGATTCACCCGCAATTTACCCGTATGGAGAAAGGAAACCCCATTTTGTGGGTTGAAGAACGAATGACCTCTTCAACACTTAGAGGCATTCTCAGATATATGTGTGCTCATTCCTCCATGCCCCAATAGTCTTGATTATGTGAGGATGCACCTCTTTCATGTTAGTCTAGCTGTTGACGCCAAGGATTGGTATAAGTGTTTAGAGCCCAACTCCATCACTTCTTGGGCTCAATTGAAGACGACGCTTTTAAAGAGGTTCCATCCTACGGTTCGCACACAAGATTGGCGCAAGAAAATCGCATCATTTACTCAAGTGGATGATGAAAACCTTAGTGCCGCGTGGACTAGATTTAAAAGAATGATCTGAGCTTACCCCCATCATGAGTACGGGGAGAATCACTTGAACACTTTCCTACGATGGGCTCAACGACCCTACGAAGGTACTCCCAAATTCTGCGGTTGGTGGGCAAATCTCCAAAGTCCCATGCAACCAAGTGAAAGCGAAGATTGAAGTGGTTGCAAAAAATAGCTATTGGTGAGGAGCGAGGAGTAGTAGGCTACCTAGGGGTATGATCGACACAAGCAACTTGGACTCTATCGGGGCAAAGATCGAAGCAATCATGGGGGCACTAATCATGACACATCTTATTGTGGGGGTTCGAATTCAGAAAATTTGGAATCAGTAGATTATGGAGGAGGCGTTTTAGAAGGGACCTCGGTCGTGAGCTAAGGTGGTTATGGGTACAACCCCGAATGTGTTGCGGTTGTGGGCTATGGTGGCCAAGGTTAAGGGTACACTCAACAAGGTTTCTACAATAACCAACCCTGTAGACCTCCCTTCAATCCCAATGGTAATCAAGGAAACTTCAACCAAGACTACAACGCCAACAATCATGTGCGTTACGACAATCAAGCGGTGGTAGTTTTTCTAGGCCTAATGGGAATAGGTCGTACCTCCAAGTGCCACAAACCAATCCCAACCTACCATATCCTCCCGCTCAACCGCTACCAAACCCTGCTCCCAATCATGACTACCTTTCCACTCAAGTGGTCTCCTAAGCTCAACAAAACCAAACCCTTTCCCAAATTAATCAAACATTGATTTCACAAATGTAACAACTGTAAGCCCAAATGAAGCTGTTTGAGTCCCAACTTGCTCAGTTACGCCACCCACCTCCACCTACACTATTCCAATCCAACCCTCAACCCAACCCATCTACCCAACCTCCATCACCTAACACCCAAAACTCCAACATAACCACCATACATGCAAGGCGATCTTTCTTAGATCGAGGACTTCCTACCCCGCTCCAGTTGAGGCC
The DNA here is from genome assembly GCF_026212465.1 of Amaranthus tricolor. Taxonomy (NCBI): domain Eukaryota; kingdom Viridiplantae; phylum Streptophyta; class Magnoliopsida; order Caryophyllales; family Amaranthaceae; genus Amaranthus; species Amaranthus tricolor. The sequence goes on along the minus strand of NC_080059.1, from coordinate 21,479,065 downwards.
ACGAATAATGATTTAGGGGAAGGTTCTTCAAGGTGTAGTGAGCTTCAAGTGAATGATGAGCATAGGGATGATGTTGAGGAGAAGGAATTTTTGGAGCATGAAGCTGAGAGGATGGATGAAGAAGTTGAAGAGAAGAAAGATGAGATTGAAAAAGAAAAAGAGAAAATAGTGTTGGATCAAGAAGAGAGATGGAAGGAAATTCAAGAGAGAAGGGCTTATAAGCGACTACATGCCCCACTGCT
>NC_080059.1:21422238-21472238 GCF_026212465.1 Amaranthus tricolor | reverse complement strand
ACTTTTTCTTGAATTATATTGGATTTGGATTTGTGTTGCTAGATTGTGTTGCTGGATTGGTGATTGATTTTGATATTATTTCAATTACTTTGTTTTAGGCTGTGTGACCTTATGAAACCTATTAATATAGGGCTTTACTTTGGAATTTTGTTTGACAAAAATTAATACTACTATGTATGACTGGAAGGGTTTCAAGTTTAAGACATTACAAGATGAAGTTTGTTACTTTGAAATTGCATATTTAATTAAAAATGATTGTGGTTTGAATGATGTAGGAAGGATTTGGTATAAAAAAAAAAGGGGGTACACTTTGTTTAATAAGAGAAGTGAATTAAACATGATATGGAATTTAATTGGAGAAGTATTAAAGAAATTTAGGGTTTTTAATGAAGCTTTAAAGACAAGTGAGGAAGAGAAGAAAAAAAGGGCAATGATGATTAAAAAGGAGGGAAAAAATGGTAGGAAAACATGGTCGAAAATGAGGCATTTTTATTAATGCACGTGTAGGTCATGCCAAAAGATGACAGAAAACTAACAGCAGATGTTACATAGTACTCTTTTGAAAAGCGTAAATTTTATTAGGTATTTTTTAGCAAAAGTTTTTTTATTAGGTTCTCTTTGAAAAAAATTTAAAAGGTACTTTTCAATAATTTTTCCCATTATAAAAGATATGTATTGCTAAGCTATATAAAATACTTTATTCATTTCAAATTACTTGTAATATTAGGATTATTATATTATTCATTCATCTCCCTTAATTTGTGATTAGTTTTTTGTGAAATCATAATAAATGTAATAAATAATTTTAATATCATACAATCACATTTAAACCTATAAAAATGTTTCATATGGTAAAACTCTATAAAATCACAATTTTAGAATTTTTCATTTTTTATAGTATTATATGATTTTCAGTTCTTTTATAGTATTTTATGATTGACTAATTGTATGATTTAATCTAATAAAATCTTTTTAAAAACTTATCTTTAATACTTATAATCATAATTAATACTCTAATTGTATGAGCTGGCTACCCACTAAGCTTGACCCCACCCGATTCGAAAACCAGGTGTGCTTAGACGACAATTTCGGAAAAAAAATTAATATTTGGGCGAGTGGGATTCGCTCGCTAAGTTAAACATGCGGGTAGTAGCACAAAAAATAATACCCGCAGGTAAATCCGTATGCCCGTTTATTTTATAAATATATAATTATTCTAATTTTATTTTATGAGATTGAAAATTTTATGCTTTATTAATTGATTTTATTTAGTTTTTTCTTTGTGTTCTTTAGAATCCGTTGTAATTAAGAGTTGCATAGTAGTTAGTCTTGATTTTCAGTATTTTTATATTCCAAGTACAAATTTTTATCTATTTTTCTTATGGTATCAACTTAAGTTTGGATAATGCAATATTGTACTATATTAATTGTTGTTAATACTTAAATTTAAACTTTGTATTGTTTTTTTAGTTTTTTATAATGGTAATGCCTGTGATCAAATCATATTTCCAAGTCGGCAATGTCGTTTTTTCGCTGTACTTTATTTACTAAATTTAAAAATAAAAAACCCATATGTCGGCGGGTGCCACCCGTAAAAAAAGAGGGTAGGTAACGAAAAATAATGTAAGCCCAAGTAGCTATTTTGTGAAATAATTAATTTTGTAAAAACAATTGTGCCAAAATTAACATGTTTACAAACTTACAGTCCACATAATCTAATAATTCTATCATTCTCAATAAAATTAAAACACATAACAAAGCTCTTGCAACAAGTCATTTGTCATTTTCCGACAAAATTAATCATATGTATAATGTTGAAATTCTTTAAATTAGATGAAATAGTTTATATTATAAAAGATATGTATTGCTAGATGTATAAAATACTTAATCTGTTTCTAATTACTTGCAACATTAAGATTATTATACTATTCATTCATCACCCTTAATTTGTGAAAAGTTTTTGTGAAATCATAATTAATGTAATAAATCTTTTTTGTATCACACAATCACATGAAAAATTTCTATAAAATCGTGGTTTAGAATTTTTTCAGTTTTTTACCGTATTATATAAAATTCAGTTCTTTTATAGTATTTTATGATTGAATGATTGTATGATTTGATCTGATAAAATCTTTTTGAATATTTACTTTCAACACGTATAATCATAATTAATGTAATCAAAACTTTTCAATATCTCACATTTTAAGGTTTTAACCTATAAATTAGCTCCATTACACAAAACTTTATAAAATCGCCATGTGGAAAATTTTTCAGTTCTTTTATAGTATTGTATGATGTGATGATTTAATGATTGATTGATTGTATGATTTGATCTAATAAAATCTTTTTGAAAACATACCTTTAATACTTAAAAGCCTAATAAATATAATAAAATCTTTTGATCATATAATTATATTTTAACCTGTAAAAATGCTTTATTAAGCAAAATTCTATAAAATCGTCATGTGGATTTTTTTAATTCTTTTATAATATTGTATGATGTGTGATATGATGATATGATGACCGATTGATTGTATGATTTGACTAATAAAATCTTTTTGAAAACATACTTTTAATACTTAAAATCATAATTAATGTAATAAAATCTTTTGAATATCATATTATTATAATTTAACCTGTAAAAATGCATTATTTGGCAAAACTCTATAAAATCGCCATGTGAAAATTTTCAGTTCTTTTATAGTAATGTATGTATGATATGATTTAGCTGCAAATTTCTTGAATGAAACAATAAGGAAGGCAGAGGTTGAACATAAAATTACAATGAGCAAACAAAAACTCTCTTCCCACCTTGATATTGAAAGGCAATTTGGGGGCGAAGATTATAGCTTAGTAGGAACATTTCTGTTATTTTTAAAACTTATATTTAGCACTTAAAATCATTATTTATGCATTAAAATCTTTTGAATATCAAATAATTTTGTCCGTTTCTAATTACCTATTTGGTCTCTTCTGCTATGAATTTTGTTTTTTTTTTTTTTTTTTGATGTATTTGGGTATATTATATGTACCTTAGTTTTCATTTCTTGATAAATTTTTGAGTTTTTGGAGAAAATTTAGGCTAGATAGTAATTTATGATGAAGGAAGAAAGCCTCCAGTATAAAAAGCTACCATTGTCAAATGGCTAAGAGAACTTGTAAAGATTTATCGTTTGGCTTGTTCTATCAATGGTTGTTTGTATAGTCTCTTCTTCTTGAATTGAAGATTCCTTATAGAGCACAAATTCTAAACAATCTCACCATAAACATGCTTTATATATGGGCTAAATAGTCTAGTAATACTAATTATTACCATATAAAGATATCCTTGCTTTAAAGTTGTCTCATCGAGACGATTTCTAAAAAAATTAGCTCTTATATAAAGATATAAAACCACAAAGAACCATTTAAATTGCAAAGTAATCAAAACAATCGCTGTATCTCAAAATACCAATTCATAATTCAAATTCTAAAATTAACCACCAAGTTCTAAAACGTAGGATCTTGATGAACAATTATTTAAAATATTCTGCTAAGAACCAATATCATATGATAATAGCAAATTCAATTTGTAGCAAGAATGATTCAAACATTTGAATCTAAACTCAGGAAATCCCTAATAAACGCCTAAAATTAAGCAACTTAACCAACTATTATTTAATATTTATTTGAACATTTTTTTACACTATTAGCACAATTTATTTAATTATTTTAGATAATAAATGAGTAAATAAATCAAATATGACTAAAAATAAATAAAGAATCTATCAACTTTAATTGAATCTATGACAAGTTGACTTTCATCATCTTAGAGAAGAGTTGAGTCTTCAGAACTGAAAGTGCACCATGTAAGGACTTGGGATGTTGCAAGTTGTATCCAAGAATCCATCAATGGAGATCTATGCAAAAACTTACTAGACCTTTACTTGATTTATACATGAAATGAATAGATATGATCATATGAAACTGATCTTGAATTAAAACTCTCTTGGCTTCACTATCCATTCAAGCCATTAATCACTCTCAATCACAACTTCGTTCACTTTAATCATAGATTAGAAAAAGCAACCTGCAATTACTCTTGTAAGAGAACACCTCCCTCTAGAAAACTTATTATTTTCAATCATCAAAATGCTCCCTTACAAAATAACCTTGGACCTTCTTATGTAAGAGAGCATTTCCCAACACATAACGAATAGTATGGGAGAAAAAATTCCCAGAGAGTTGGAAACCTTGTTAACCGATAAATAGGTGAGGCAAAAAATCCCGTATAATTATGCAAAAATGACATCAACCAAAGGAAACAGGAAAATGATCTGTACTTTTGTAGGATGCATTCATAAGAAAAATGCATCACTAAGTGGAGTAACTTGACTAAATATGAGCACTCTCTTCTCCAAATATGTAATGCTCATATATATCCAAAAGCATTTCTCTGCAAGGCACAACAGCACCTAGCTTAATGCAAGCCAAAAAAGCTCCTGAAAGTTTACGATGAAGACTGTATGCCTCATCAGGTGGCGGTGACAATCTGTGTTTTAGCATTGTTGCGCCTAGATTTGAGAGGCTGTGAGTAACATTGGTGGAACGAAAATCATATCCACCCACTCTCGAGAAAGGGAGGCCAACAACAAAACCAGCCTGAACATGAGCGTCCAGCATTATATCTGATTCTGAGCCTGTCAGAAAGCCAAGTCTCTCAGACATCTCTATCACAGCATCTCTATCGCAATTCGCACAAGCAATCACCTAATTGAGATGCAATTCGTGAAATCAGAAATAACGCATTATAACTGCTCTATCGTTGGACTCATTTCAGACCATCAAAATGCTAAAATGGGTCCTATTGAATGTCCTGCCAGACCATTTGACTTGTGAAAATGATAACTTTTGAAATCTTAAACAATAGACATGGATGAATAACAAAATCACAAGTTACAATCAATAGCAGGGCAGGGATACAAGAAAGAAATAAGATTTACCATTCTTAGATAGTTATCAACAAAAGCTTTAGGATATTCTCGCGCTGCGCCAAAGTCAATTAAATTGATCTTTTTTGCTGTGTCATCATACAAAAAGTTGCTCCAGTTTGGGTCAGTCTGCAGTGTAGCAAGGGAGTGAGAATATTTCCTGAGGAAATCATTGGTCATTGTCCAAATAATAACTGGTGAGGAAAACAGCAATCTGTAATCTTTTCTTCACAGTTGTAACTCGATAAAGAGCATCCAAGATGATATCATGATAAAAGAAAATAATTTGCAGATAATAAATCAATATTAATCAAAAATATTCACTGTTGGCTAATTTTTTAAGATTTTGACAAGCCTTTCATTTCCTTATTGAGTTAGTTCACCATAAGTGTTCCATTTCCCAATTAAAAAAACCATTTGTGGTTCACGTTTGATTGAACCCTACAAGATTGCCCATGCTCCAGGAAGCCACTAGAGAGTAGAGACTAGCTCAGCCTATTAACCCCATCTGAATCCTTACTCAAGAATATTAATGGTGAACCCTAACAAAGACTATACCAACCCATCAAATAGCTAATTACTGCCTGCTCACTAGTGACTAACCTAGATGTCATTGAGTTAGTTGACTCTCTCTCTCTTTCTATATATATATATATATATATATATACATATATATATATATATATATATATATATATATATATTGGGGAGGGATACAATGAAAAGGGTGTTCAAAATGAGAAGGATAAGAACCTATCTACACTCTTGATTTGAATAAAATAAAAAATTCTAAGGTCACGATTGAACAAAAAACACATAATCGTAAAAGTCACTATCTTACACAAAAAAGATACTATGTCATAAATCTGAAAAATGTTCTTAATTTATAACGTAGTATCATTTTTTGTATATATAGTATTTTAAAAAAATCCTTCTTATCCTTCTCATTTTAAAATCCTTCTTATTTGATCATATATATATATATATAACACTTACGGGAGAAAGTTGGCTGTTCTCCAAGTTTAAAATCAAAGTGATCATGGAGCTAAACTCTTCAATTATGTTACAGTAGCTGCTAACAGTCATAGCTGTTAATAGTCACGTGACGTGCTTGTGCCTTACATAAAGTAGTTAAAAATGTAAAAGCTTAGTTTTGGCGGAAAAGTTAGTAACACATATCTTTCCCCTCCTTAACTGAGTTTAGAGGGTTATATATACCCTTTATGTTTCTGATTTGAATATCCAAGTAATAAGACAAAACTCAATCCTCTCTTCCAAATCTCTTATTCAAGTAGTCAAAAATGATGCATCTTATTGAAGAACAAAATGTTTCTTTGGGGTTAAAAATGGAGCCAATGCATCAGTTCAGAATGGATCGAGGAAGCATGGAAACCAGCAAGTTTGGCACACCACCTAGGTTCACAAGGTTTAATGGCTTCCAAGACAATTTGTGTATACTCCTAAACTAGAATTTCCCCAATTTGATGGTAGCCAACCTAATGTGGATTAAAAAGGCTAAAAAAGTGTTTTAAATCGTTTGTAATACCTGATGATCAGATATTACATGTTGCCTCTATTAATTTTGGGGAAACAGCCGAATCTTGGTTTAATTCTTACATTCTTGCTCGAAACAATGTGGATTGAAAAGATTTGATGATCAATGTGTATACAAGTTTTAAAAAAATACCATAGTATGTTTGGGGGACATAAATTTGAGCTGAAGACGCCAAGATTGGGTGGAGTAGAGGGTGAAGTATCCTACTATGTGACTGGATGGATAAAGAAATACCATAGTATCTTTGAGGAACCTAAATCTTTACCCCCTATAAGGAGAATTTATGATCATAAAATTTCCTTAGAACATGAAACAAACCTTGTTAGTGTACACCCCTTATAAGGGATCTCATAGAGAAATTAGTCCAAGAAATGCTTGAGCAGAGCATCATTCAAGATAGACCTTTTGCTTCACTAGTAGTTTTCGTGGAGAAGAAGGATGATTCATGGAGATTGTGTGCATTATAGAATTCTTAATTATAAGATAATCAAAAAATAGGTTTTCAATTCAAGTGGTAGAAGAGTTTATTGATGAGTTGGTTGGAAGGTGTTTAGCAAGATTGATTTGAGGGTTATCATCTGTTGAGGGTATGTAAGGATGGTGTATACAAGACTACCTTCAAGAATCACAATGGCCAATATGAGATTTTTGTTATGCCCTTTGAGCTAACTAATGCACCAACTTCATTCCAAGCTTGAATGTATCATATTTTCAGACCCTTAGTGAGAAAAGGGGTATTGATTTTTGTTTGATCACATCCTCCTATACAACAAGTCACTAATGGAACAAACCTTGGGTTAACTGGGTACTACAGAAGATCTATTCAACGCTATGCTTTGATCAGCAAACCTTTTGACTTTCCTACTTACGAAGGGATCATTTGTATGGGATGATGCATCACAAGTAGCTTTTAAATAACATAAGACTGCTCTCGCACAACCCCAGTTTCGGATTTATCAAACTTTCAAAAGGTGTTTTTAGTTAAGGCTGATGCATCCAATGGGGAAAAGGTGCATTCTTATGCATGAGGGTCATCCATTAGCATACATTAGTAACACCTTAGGGCCTAGGTGGCAAAAACTCTCAATATATGAGAAAAAGCTCCTTGTTGCGATTACTGTTGAAAAATGGGAGCTGGCTGGCAAAAACTCTCAATTTATGAAAAACTCGCAATTTATAAAGGCAGATCAAAAGAGCCTCAAATGGTTACTTCAACCAAAGGTTTCAACACCTTGTAGCATTTCTGGCTATCAAAGTTGATGGGTTTTTCTTATATTTGTAGTTCTAGATAGACTGAGTAAGTATAATCATTTCATGGCACTCACTCACCCATACCCAGCCTCTCAGGTAGTGCGGGTATACCTTAATAATGTATACAAACTACATGGTTGGCCAAGTTCTATAGGGATCCCATCTTCTTTAGCAACTTTGGAAAGTCTTATTCACAATCCAGGGCACTGACATGGTAATTTCATTTGCACGCCATCCACAAACTGATAGGCAGACTGAAACGGTGAACAAATGTCTCGAAACCTACTTAAGATGCATGATTTTGAATTGTCCTAGTAGCTGGAATGAGGGGCTTCCTCTTGCTGAATGGTGGAATAATACTAAATTTCACTCCTCAACACAACACCCTAGGAGGTGGTTTATAATCAACCACTCTTTACACATGGCTTACCTTCCTGGGGAAAATAATGTAACATCAATTGATAGATTTCTCCAGAATAGAGAAGAAATGATCAGAATTTTACAGTTTAATTTGTCCTGAGCACAACAAAAGAGGAAGATTCCGGTGGATAAGCATAGAACTGATAGACAATTCGCAGTGGGAGAGTGAGTATGGCTGAAAACCCAAACTTATGAACAAATGACTATAAAAAATATGGAAAGTAATGAAAAATTATCCCCTAAATATTTGCCCACTTCAAATAGAAGCTATTATTGGGCAAGTTGCTTATAAGCTAAAGTTACCATGTCCAGCACAAATCCACCTAGTGTTTCTCCAGCCTTTCAAGGGTAGTTTACAAAGGACTGCTCACATCCCAGCCTGGTTTAATGACAAGCAGCATAATGAAAAGGTTGTCCCCTACTGCAACACAAATGGTGCACTGGAATGTTGCACAAGTACAATACTTGATGCAATGGCCAGGTTTTCCGGCAGAAGAAGCCACATGGGAATAAGTTGCACTTTTTGAACAACAACTGTCTCGGTGTTAAATTTATGTATTACTCTCGAGTCGAGCATTTTTAAGGGGGGTGGAATGTTACCATCATAGCAGTTAATATCACTTGAGGGGCTTTTGCCTTACATAAAGTTGTTAAAAGTATTTACAAATGTAACAACTTAGTTTTGGCATGAAAGTTAGTTACAAATATCCTTCCCTTCCTTAACTAGTTGAGAGGGCTCTATATACCCTTTATGTGTTCTGATTTGATCATCCAACTATCCAAGTAATTACACAAAACTCAATCCTCTCTTCTAAATCTCTCTTATCTCCTATTTTACCTTTCTTACCTCTTTTCCTTCCTTCTTCCTGTCAGATTTTCTGTATAAATCATCAATTGTGAGCCTCACCTGTAACTAAGTTGTTGCAAACTATATAGTGAAAGCAGCTTGCAATTTGCAGCTTATCTTGTGCCTTCAGCAACATGTGGGATTTTCTTACCTTCCTATATTCACAACACATACAATCCTCCATGGTTCCAAAAGTGGAAATGAAGCAAAGGTTTTCACGAACATTACATCGTTTTCACAACATACTTGGAGTATTATCATAATATCATTTGCAGCCAAAAGGTAGGGTTCAAACACTAGACGTCCATCAAAGGGATTAACATGAGATCAAAAAAAAAATATGGCTTCAAGATAGAGGACAGAAACTGAAAATGAAAGAAGAAATTGCCTGCATGAAGCGAAAAACAAACAACTCCATCAAAGTCAGCTCCAAAAACTTCTTTCCCACATAATTTCGAGTTTGCTGATCCATTGATGCCACTTTATCTATGGGAATTCCTGTAAACAGTGATATTGTTAGATTATGAACCTCTACAATGAATGTGTCTAACTTCATCATTGATATAAAATCATAGTTCATGCATTAGTCAGATTCATGAATCAGAATCAATCATTATCTTGGTACATGTATTTAGGAAAGTCCAGATTTACCTATTAATTCTTACATTATGTTATTATATAAATCCATGTAATCTCAGAGTTTGATATACAGAATCATAGAAAATGCTTTTCGTATTCCATATTTTCTCTATTTGCATCATTGCACAAGGCCTCACCAGCTACCAGATGTAATGGATTAGTAAGCCTCAATTAGATATGCTAGAACTCTATTGTTGCGAACATAAAAACAATAATCTTACAATAATCACAACCCAATATGAGCTGAGCAACGGAAAGAATTGAGGGACATCTAGTTGTAAGCAGTCTTACTCCTGAATAGTCTCACCTACCATAAATCACTCGTTCAAAGTCACTCCAGCTCTTGTTTCTCGTGATTTAATTTATCTTTCAAATAGAGTTGTGTAATGAAGCTATTTTAAGATCAATAGTTCAGATTTGACTTCTTTTTTAGGAGCAAGCATTTTTCAATGCATGCAAAATCCTCAAGATTAAGACTTGGATACTCGCACCTTATTGGGGTCTGAAAAGTTTTTGTTCCTAAACACGATGTTTTGATGAAAAAAAACGGAGGGAAATGAAGGGGAGGGATTTGAAAAGATGAAGAATCACTTGTTTGGATAAGAAAAAGGGAGAGGAGGGGTTAAAAGGGAAAACATAGACAAGTTTTATTAAGAATCTAATCTCTCCTAAGTTGGAAAGATTTGAAAGGAAAACACTTATTTTTCTTCTTTTTCCCTTCCCTTCCCTTCCCTCTAAACAAACAAGATGCACTCTCCCTCCTTATCCCTCCCCTTCCTTTTTTTTCCCCTTCCCTTTCTTTCTTTTCTATCCTAATTTGCTATCCAAAAATAGTATAAGAGTCACCACAAGAAAGAAGCATGTGTACGGGGATACTTATGCAATTCTCCCTGCAGCTCATTTACCATCATACATCTCGGTACTTTTTCTTCCTTAGTGCCATAATATTCAGGAAGCAGGGCCCAAAGAAAAAGATTGTTAAGTTGACAGCATGCTTGGATAGATTTGAGCATTAATGATAATCCACAGAAACTGATTGCAAACAAATGCTTACCCTTTCAAGCATGTTTTGGATGGAGCATATGGATAAAACATTACGGTGTATGCTACTTGCAAATAATATAGTATTGGTGGATGAGACTATCACCAAGGTTAATGTGAAGTTTTCAGGAGACAAACGTAAGAATCCCAAGGGTTTATAATAAGTTGAGGTAAAATTGAGTACACCAAGTGCCAATTTAGACTAGAGAGGGAACCAAGCACAGCTGTAGTGACATCAGATAGCAAAAAGCTATCCATATGAGAACTAAGTGCCTCGGGTCGATTTGCTATAAACTTTGCTAGGAGATACTATAGTAATTACAACATGAATATGTTAAGAGAGTAGCTTGACAGAGACTAATCATTTAGACAAAAAAAAAAAAAAAAAAAAAAAAAAAAAAAAAAAGAAAGAAAAAGAAAAAGAAAAAAAAGCAACATCTGAATTCTATAAAATGTGGATATTATAAATGTGTTTTTTATATTGAGTTTCACAACTCATTTGTGAAAGAGCAAGCCTCTTAAAACATGTAAGTTATCATTAAGTTAGTTAATACAATATCTTACACATTTATTTTCACCAAGCTGTATTAGAGCATCAATAGTGGTCTCCCCTTCTATCTCCCACATCTCATACCTCCTCTAAGTTTAAGAGCCTGCTCTTATAATCAAAGCAATGCACTCCCTCTTATACAATCCTCTTAATCTCCTTCCTCTCTCTTCTAAAATCCCTCTTTGCACACGCTATAAACAACTACAATGTGAAAGTTTCCATGCATTATCATAACAATTTGTGTAACCATTAAACAATAAGAGGTCATCTCAATAGTAACTACCCTTTATTAAAAGGATGGCAAATGTGCACTCATAAGTCCTCAAAAATACTATGTTCAAAGGTGTGGAACAAGGTTTAAGGTTCGTGAACAATATCACATGAAGAAAAGGGAATTTGTAAGCCCAAGATGTCATCTAACAAAGTCCGACACAAGAGCTAAGAAGACCGTGATGTTCGAAGATACACAACAATCCAAAGACCGGTGATCATCAAGCAATTCATCCAAACCGTTCTAAAGGGAGATTGATGTTGAAAATACTTCAGATATTAGACAAGATCCCACATAGATAAAATAAAGGGTTGTGGACTTGCATATACACTTAGTGAGGTTCATTGTTTCCCAAAACCATACAGTAGTGGTAGGATTAGCTCACACAATATATATGCAAGTCCACCTTCCACAATTTTATCGATGTGGTATCTTGTCTTACATGTGAAGTATTTCCAACACTCCCCTCGCATGTGAGCCATATCATACCAGGAACCACCGTCGGGTTTGATACCATATTAGGTCGTGCCAATTTGTCACATAATCTCACTATGGCCCACTCGTGTAGACACGGGATACCCGTGGCCTCGGGCCCACAAACCGAGAGGTCAAGAGCGTTGAATTGCACATACACTTGGTGAGGTTCATTATTTCCCAAAATCATATGGTAGGAGAATTAGTCCACCCAATATATATGCAAGTTCACAACCCACTATTTTATCGATGTGGAATCTTGTCTCACATGTGAAGTATTTTCTAACACTCCCCCTCACATGTGAGCCACATCATATCCAATGAACCACCATCGGCTCAAATAGCATGTTAGGCCGTGACAACTCGTCACATAACCTTACAATGGCCCACTCCTGTGGACACGGAACACTAGTGCGCTCGGGCCCACAAACCTACGAGTCAAGTGCATTAACTTGCACATACACTTGGAGAAGTTCATTGTTTCCAAAAACCATATGGTAGTAGGAGGAAGCCCACCCAATATATATGTAAGCCCACAACCCACTATTTTATCGATGTGAGAATTTATCTCACACGTGAAATATTTGCAACACTTCCCCTCACATGTGAGCCACATCATATCCAAGGAACCACCATCGGCTCGAATACCATGTTAGGTCGTGACAATTCGTTACATAATCTCACCGTGGCCCATTCGTGTGGGCACGGGACACCCGTGGGCTCGGGCCCACAAACCCACAGGTCAAAAGTCTTGACTTGCACATACACTTTGTAAGGTTCATTATTTCCCAAAACCATATAGTGGTAGGAGGATTAGCTCACCCAATATATATGCAAGTTCACAATACACTATTTTATCGATGTAGGATCTTGTCTCACTTGTGAAGTATTTCCAGCAATTGATTAGATTATTGAAGGTTTAATCATATTGATTTTATGGTTAGTAAGCATCATTAAAAATAGGGTTAAATATCTACTTAAGGCCGAAAGTTCAAGGAGTTGCAATGTCCTCTTCACCAAGCCACCTTTCCTCCTTCACAAGCAAACATCCAAGTAGCCATTTGACATTAATCAAGCATTGGAAAGGAATAAAACATAATGATCCTTTGGTTGATTAACACAATTAAGAAACAAGTCAAGAGGCTTTATGAAGCAATGTGTTCTCCAAGCAACAATAAGATGAGCCATTACATGCAACCTGTTCTCCTGCCAAGCAATCAATATATGAAGGGTTTATTTGGTGTTCGTAGACTTGTCTAGCAAGTGGTGAGTTTAAGAGCAAGGTTCATAGGATTCTTTTTGTTTATAGTTAAATAGAAAATATAGGTGTGAGACTTGTATTCCAAGGCTTAGGAAAGAGTTTACTTTGCATAGTTGGTCTTTCTTTTTGTCCAAGCAAATCATTTTAGTTTTAGAGTCATTGAGTATGCATTAGGCCTTTGTTAGTCATCCATCTCATACAAATAGTTCAAGTAAGCCTCTTTGGCCTATTAGTGAGTTGATAAATTAAACCAAGATTTTCTTTTTGAAACTTATCTTGAGCTAATTGTATTTAGCTCGACCTTCAACCAAGGAAATGTAGGAAAATAGGACATAGAATAAAATCAAGATATTATTTCAGAATATTACGTTTTAGGAAGTTAAAATCTTTTTTAATATTTAGGATATTAAGGTTATTTTGTTTCCTATTATTTAGATTTAGGTTAATATTTTTTTTCCTCATTTTCAGTCTTAATCACGTATAAATAGAGGTGCTCCTCTCATTGATAAAGTAATACAAATCAAGTATTCAAAACCCAAATCAGTCTTATTTCTGCATTATGATTTTTTACATTGTATCAGCGCCGTAAGGTTTTCCTGGACGGAAAAACTCTATTGGTATTTTATCATGATCATAATCGACCAAAATCGATCCAAACAAAAAAAAAATCAAAACAAAACCAATCAACCCAAGTCAATCAAAAGAAATGAAATGGAAAAAATGATGTTTTCATTGGCAGAGATGGAGCAAATTATCCACTTTTCCAACAAAGAAACCAAAAAATCGATACAAACCCAAAAATCAATATAAAGCAAAAAGTATCTGCAAGATTCAACGGAAAAAATTACACCAAGTGGTGCAAAGAAATAGAAATTGAACTTAACGATCGGGGGATGCTCAATCATATCACCATCATTCCCCCGACGACCATAACTCCACAATGGAAACAATATGATAGCAAGGTTATGTCATGGATTCTTGCATGTATTAACTCTGACATTTGAATTATGAACTTGGATTCATACTCTATACGGGCCAATTTCACTGCCTCCCGTGAACAGCACCATCGAGCGTGAGGTCGCGAGGGGGAGTAATGTAGAAGAAGTGAGTATGTAAAGTCAATGGCGAGAGGGAGAGTAAAGAAAAATACAAAAATCAAATTTCAAAAGAAGGAACAAACGAACTAAAAGCAAAAACACCCGAAACCCAATCCGAAAAACACCCAGAGAAAGGTTCTCCAAAGGAAGAAGTAAGCAAGGATAACCAAATCCCTGAACCCAAAAACTCAGGATCCCAAAAATCAGTAGAGAAAGAAAGACCAGAAATGGAAATTAAGAGTATATTTCCAAAAAATGAGTTTTATATGGAGGCTACTCATTTGTTACCCTTGGGTGACCTAAAACTATCCATATTACAAACCCTTAACCCACTGACCCGCGAACCAACTCACAAATTCATATCTTAACCCATCTACCCTTTAAACAAAATCAAACCAGTTTTATCTTTAATTCCCAATTAATCCAAAAACCCAAAATCCAAATTGTTGATCCAAAAAAAAATTAAACCAACCCAATCTATTTTATGACCTTTTATCTAAACTCAAAAAATTGAAAGTCAATTATGACAAATTCGTCAAAGAATTCATCAAAATGTCTTCATTAAAATCAAAAGATCAATTAGCAAATTTTCTGTTAAAGGCAATTGGATCAAAAGCATTGAATAATATTGTGCAAGTTAGCTTTCGGTGATCCCAAGACCTAACTTGAGGGGGAGTGCAGGAAAATAGGAAGTAAAATAAAATAAAGATATTATTTCAAAATATTATGTTTTAGGAAGTTAAGATCTTTTTTAATATTTAGGATATTAAGGTTATTTTGTTTCCTATTATTTAGATTTAGGTTAATATTATGTTTCCTCATTTTTAGTCTTAATCATGTATGAATAGGGGTGTTCCTCTCATTGATAAAGTAATACAAATCAAGTATTCAAAACCCAAATCAGTCTTATTTCCGCATTATGATTTTCTACAGGAAACTGTGTGATAACTTTGGAGTTGAATTGGAGACCATTTTCATGTGCTGATCTTGGTGGTCTAGAGACCATACTTGATCCTAGATGTATTCAAAGATAAAGTATTTCAATTTCAGCAAAAAATAAACAAAAAATACCAAAAAGTGTTCCACAATATTTCAATGTGCTGATCTTTTTTTCATTTTGTGTCATTTTTCGTGATCTTTACCCACAATATTTCAGAAATTTTCATAAGCTTTGCTATTAAACTCAACTAATTTTTCAAAACTAAAATGACTAAAGGTGTATCATATCTTGTCTTGATAAATTGCAATTACTTGTGTCACGAATGGATAATCTATAAGGTTATGTCAATGAGTACAACAAGAAATGAGATTTTTTTGATGATCCAAATGAGATTTTGGGATAGCCATATGTTCAAATCGCCATGGATAGGGCACACATACCACACCGACCTTTAATCTTTAGCAAAACTGGTGGATCTTTTAAAGAGATATATCTCAAGAAATCAAAAACTACAACAAAAGCCATCATCGAAGAGACTCATTAAGAAATTATTGAAGAATGTTTTGTTGCTAGTGAAGAAGAATCTTGTGGTGACAACAAGGTAGTATGTGATTTGAATAATAGTTTTACAATAAAAGAATTATTGAGTGAAGAACTCCTACAATCTAAGTAGTTGAATTTAAACATACTTTTGAAGACTTTAATCCAAATGAGTCAACAAATATGTGTGAAAATTTGTAACCCACGAAGCAACAACAAATTGAAGAAAGTGTGATTGAGCATGAAACAAAACAAGACAACAGCATGATGATTCCACATAATAATATGTTCATTTCAAGTTAACAAGAGAAGTTGAATAATTCTAGTAATAGTGATAAATTTTCTATCATGAATCTTGAATTTGGATATCATCATCGAAGTTGTTCGAGAGAGATATAAGGAATATAAAAATATTCTTTGTCCTATGAAAAATATGAGAAAAAAAAAATTAATTTGGGGAAAAGCAAGATAGGTGTTGTAAAATAAGAATTGTTCATCCATTGAGAAGAAAACTTGTATGGGATAAAAAGATAGGAGGAAAACAAAACATGAAGATTATGATTCTTTGAAAGGAAGAATTGTTTGAATCGAGAGAAGACTAAATTGTTTGTTGAATGTTATTCCATAAAGTTTGATGGAACACCATTTTACTCTTTGGGAAGTTGGGTTTTTCGCATATTGGTGCATGGCTAAATTTTCATTTTGGAGATAAAGCTAAACACAATCATGGTAAAATTTTCAAAGTAAACTTAAGTTCCCAAGAGCAAGTCTTTTATAGGTCAACATGTTTAAAGGAAATCAAGTTTGATGATGTTGCAAATATAGAAGACTTGGCGCTAAAGGAAATTGATCTCAAAAGAAATTCTTTGTTCTCTAATATGCCTTGGTTGGTAATTCCTCGAGCATTTTGCTTGATGAACTTTCCATGGGATTCTCAAGTTTTTCAAAAGTGATGTTATTATAATAAATGGTGGAACCCATGAAGACGCGGCAAAAAGCATCCATGAAAAACTTTATCTAATACCCCATCCTAATATAATTTTTAGTTTTTTTTTATTGAGATGAGAAGTTCGATTGATGTCAAAAAGAACATTTTTATTCGTGAAGTTACAACAAATTCCAAATTCGAAGAGCCAAAAGAAAAACTATGCAAGGTATGTATAATGGTGGCTTTTCATTTACATGCATCATGAAAGTTGTCGAGATCTCAAAGAAGGCAAAGAGGCAAAATCAATTACGTTCGAGATTTCTATGTCCATATATTGAAAGATGCAAAATGATATGTGAAGCATTGTTTAAATCATGATTATTCCTTTACCAAGATGATGTTCATATCCAAAAATACATGGCGATGAAAGAGCATAAAAGAGGTTTTAAATAAATGTCCAAGAAATGGGAGGAAACTGAGTCGTGTTCCTCAACGTATGAAGATTTTATTTTTCCTTTTAATTCAACAAAAAGTTTGAGGACACACATTTTTTGTAAAGGGGAAGAATGATGAGATTTGGAGAGGTGTAACTATTCAAAAAATAGATGTAGCATAATGAGAATATGAAGAATACCAAAAGTTATTTTCTTTTTCCTTACTTGCTATACTATCTTTTTTATGGAGGCAACTATTTTATGAATTTCATATTCAAGTAAATTTTGTTTTCGTGTGCTATTTCTTTATCAAACAAAAAATCTTAACTTAATTACACAACACAATGAGAAGGCACACTAGGTACACAAGGCACAAAGTGCATCGAGGATGAATTAGTAAGTGATGAATCTAAGAGAAGGATTAATAGGAATCTTTTTGTTTCAAGTCATTTATCTTGAGTGAATTTTGGTATCAAATGTTGTTTCTTTTTGTTAGTCATCCATCTCCCAAAATAGTTCCTATAAGCCTCTTTGGAAAATAAGTGAATTGATAAAATAAACCATGATTTTCTTAGTGAATAATTATCTTGAGCCAACTGTGTCTGTGTGTATCTCGACCTTTAACCAAGGAATCTGTGCGATAACTTGGGAATCGATTTGGAGACCATTTTCATGTGTTAAGTTTGGTGGTCCAAAGATATTACTTAATTCTATATGTGTTTGAAGAGACAATAATCCGATTTAAGCAAAAAGTAAACTAAAAATACCAAAAAGTGCTCCAATTATCTA
The DNA here is from genome assembly GCF_026212465.1 of Amaranthus tricolor. Lineage (NCBI taxonomy): Eukaryota > Viridiplantae > Streptophyta > Magnoliopsida > Caryophyllales > Amaranthaceae > Amaranthus > Amaranthus tricolor. The sequence goes on along the minus strand of NC_080059.1, from coordinate 21,454,231 downwards.
AGCTATAGAACACTAGATCATATCCCCTTTTCCATTACACATCACATTTGTATTCCCCTCCAGGGAAAAAACAAACATTATAATGTTCATTAAATCTACAATTCAACAATTGACACCTCTTCGAGCCTGTCTCACAAAAGTAACAAAATGAGGAAGCATTGTAAAATTCAGAATAGTCAGTTGTAGCATTTTTCAAGTTCAATGGATATATTTAACAATGGATCTCCAAGAATTCCGAAGCTACTAATGCATATAGAAGTTTGAAAATACTTTTGATTTTGTATTTAAAAAGGATATTTTAGAATTAAAATGAGATAGTTACCAGAAACAAGTTCGGTTGTCAGAACTCTTTTACTTGATAACTCGTCCACAACCAACGGCACATAAAATCCTTGCTTGTCAGAGAGGTAACTCAAAAATAGTTTTTGGTTATTTGATTCCAACTCATAGTCACACTCACGAGATAACTCTTCCCTTGCAACCTACGACAAATTAAGACATTGGTAAGCAAAGATGCACATGTTATCCTTAAAAAAATTGTAATGAGCATGAGGCTTGCGTAAAATGACAAAATGACAGCATCCTAAGCCTCATTGTTTACATGTTTTATAAATATAGATATTGATGTTTGCACAAGAAATCTCCTTTGTGTACATAAGAAAAGCAAATTCTCAAAAAAAAAATGTTCAAAGTTTGAAAGGTCCACAATACAATCATTTACTTTGAGTTGAAGCATTTTTTCTTTGTACCATCACAAACTTATGGAGATCGATCAGGAAAAACATGCCACATCTAGAATTTAATCCCTTTATCAAAACCAAAATTAATGCATCTTTTCATTTCAGTCCCTTGTAGAGAAAAAAATTATAACTTAGTTTTTAAATTGGATTATAACTGAACGGAGACCATATTAGAATATCTAAGAAGGAAAGATGAACTAACCTCCAGGATGAAGAGAGTAATACTAACGTAGTTATTCATACTTATTTGAAATATTGTTACTCTATCTTGTCTCCACTACCCTTTCTCCATCTTCACTTTCAAACAAACAATTATGCTACCTTTTCCTTTACGATAAATTATGCTTGCATTTCCTAGTAAGTAAAGCATCTAACGCTTTTTTGTATATAAGAAAATTATATAAAGCCTTTAAAAAACCAATCACTATACATGAAAACCAAATTTCGTATCATCCTTATACTTGATTATCTAATAATTCATTACAGGTTCCTAGAACAAAAGCTTAACATTTTTTATTCACCTTCATAGCTCGATCGAGATAAAGTCCCTTGGGAATGAGGTTTGTATAGTCCAACAATAATTTCACGTTCTTTATGTCGCTTTCAATGCTATCCGCTACTCCTGGATACTGAATTTTCATTGCAACTTGCATACCATCTAGTGTGACAGCTTGGTGAACCTGAAGATAAATAAGCATTTGAGTTTCTATATAAATTTATAGCTTTAAAACAAACTAGAGTAAAAGATAAAAAAATTAAAGGAAAAAGATATGAACTATTGCTTCAAACACCTAAAAGCCATGGAAGCAAGTGCAAAATGGCCAACACAATATAAGATTTGATGAAACGAAATTCCCATTCTTCGAAAAACGCATAACGGATAACACATGACAAAACGCATAACAGAACATATAACACAACAAAGGCCCAAAACGAGAAAAATCCAAAATCGTTCCGGAAAATGACTTATGATCAGTCCCATGGAAAAAACTACGGTCGTTGTCGCTGATGCGTTTGCTGAAATAGTCGCGATTTCGCAGAAAACAGCTATAACGGAGTATTAATGCAAATCGTAGTTAATGCGGTGCGAAGTTGTAAAACCTACGTTGCCTCCCACTCTTACGACGTACCAAAGGAGGGAAAAGAGGAAAGAGTAGGCTTCATAAGAAGGGTGGACTGGTGGTATAGGCCATATTAAGTCAATAATGAAATCATTCTTTTTTTTGTATTATGTTTTGGTTGATTAGGCTTACGTGCATTAGTCTTTTATGTTGTTAGGCTTAGGTGGCATTAGTGATATGTCTATATCAAGCCATCTTGCAGTTGATTAAAGTTGTGCAGTTTTTGATTAAAGGAGTTTACACAGTACTCGAAACTGTGTGGTTCTACAAATTGTGTAATCCTTGTTTGGTTTGTGTGTGTGTTTGAGTTCTTGAGATCGGGAGTGTCTCAACAGGTATCAGAGCGGTTATTTCTCCCATGACAATGGGAAATCTAAATGTACAAAGCAGGATGGTTCAGCTCGGACAAGAGTTAGACAAGTTGAAGGGGCTGATTGCTGGGACAGTACATGGAGAGGTATCGGCGGCTGTGGAGCAAATCGCTAAAAAACAAGACAAGACTGATCAAGTCTTGGCTGTTTTGATGGAAGGGCAGGCGAAAATAATAGAAATGGGCACAAAGACAGATGAAATTCACAGAGGGCAAACTCAAAGTCGAAGCCAAGAACATGGGGAAGCGAATCTTGAGTGGGTTTGTATAAGGGATAATGTTGCAAATCAAGGTCCACCTATATTTCAAAATTGGGTGGAATTTTTATTCATGGCTTATTTTATCCAAAGACATCAACACCATACAAGGATAGCTTTTGTGTGGATTATATCAAGCCATCATTCAATCTTATATGCAATGCTAGTTAATACTCAACAATTATCTGCAACTAAACAAGTTTCTTTCCCCTTGGTTTAATTATGCTTTCTTTTCCGAAGCCACGGTTTATTTAGGATGTTTTATATTATTTAATTTCTCTTATATAACTTGTAGTATTTGGATTCTAGTTGAGTGTTTTTATTCTAGCTAAGTGTATTAGTTTAATTTAATTTAATTTTAGTTAAATGTGTTAGAATATAGTTGTGTGTAATTTGCATATGCTAGTTTGTAATAGAGACGCATGGGTAGCAAAAGAAGTCAAAGCAAGGAAAGGAGCTACAAGATTTGGTCCATGTTCAACATTAAACGAAAGGCGCCATTTGCTTATGACCAAGAAGAAAAATCAAGAAAAGAATTGGTTGAAGAATCATAAGGTCAAAGCTCAAGACTCAATCATCCACATTGCCTATTATAGCCGGCCACTCCTTCCCCCCATAACCGCCCAATTCTATCTTGTCACCTAGGTGGGTAGTTATTTTGCCATCAAGGAGATCATGGATGGAAGTTACACATCATGGGAGGAAATTACCAAGGAAGTTATACATCTTACCAAGAAAGTTACACAAGAGGGAGGGAAGTTACATACCCATGATGAACATGGGTTGACCGGCAATTACCACAGGTCAAGATCCAACCGCCGGCCGGTTTTGGAGCAAAAAACCGTGCAGTTTCTTAGTGCCATTTAAGAGTTATTTTCTCATTCACATTTTATTTTAAATAGCTTAGTTTGTACTTCCTTTAAGTTGGCTTAATTATGATATAATAAAATTGAGACTTTGTGTTTCAAAACCTTTGTTATTTTTATGATTTTTGGATTAGAATTATATTTGTAAAAATTCTTATGCTTAGTGTAATTCGGGACTACACTTGTGCCTTAAGAGCCTCCTTACTTGCTAAATGGATTTTTAGTGAGTTTTGAGTTTAGCCAAACCTATTTCTATATCATTCACCAAACACAACTCTACTTGAATTCTTTGGTGGTTAATTTCTTATCCTTTTAATTCAATTTCTTCATCTTCTCTTTTCTCTTCACATTTCCACCACACATTCAATTGAGGATTATTATCCTTAATCTATCCTTTCCTTAATTGTTTCCAAAATTCAGATTAAAAAAATGCAAAAAAATTGTTTCTTTTATTCGACATTTCACACGCCTCAAATTAAGCCTCATTGCTCTTCGCTATTTGCTTGTAAGTTCCCCTAGGGTGAGGGCGATCTTACAATAGATTGGACTCACAGCAAGCTTATCCTTGAAGAAAACGTGAAACACTTAACCAACATGTTCTTGGTGAAATTATAGCCCCAAACACCTACCCAAACGAGCCCCAAAGTTCAAAGCACAAACCCCAAAATTTTCACGTAGAAAGTTTCTGCCTCCAACTTGGACAGGCTATAACTTCCTCGTTCGATATCCAAATTACAAAATTCTTTTTTCATTTTAGGTATTTTTTTCGAGATCTATCTACATGTAAAATTTTAGAATTTTACGATTTTATTTGCTTTTAAAAGCAATTTTTTCGAAAGTATGCAAATATGATTGTTGGTGATAGCAAAGCTCAACGAGAGAAAATTTTCTCCACAAGATGCACCATAAAGCAAAAAGTGTGTTCTTTAATCATCGATGGAGGAACGTGCACAAACATTGCATCTCAAATACTTGTTTCCAAATTACAACTTCAAACCATACCTCATCAACAACCCTACACCATTCAATACCGTAACCAACGTAGAAGCCTAGTATTATCACAAGTAGTTCTACTCCATTTTTTAATTGGTAAAGTTTATCAAGAGGAAATATGGTGTGATGTTTTGCCTATTGATACTTGTCACGTTCTATTGGAACGACCCCAATTGCTTGATCGAAAAGTAATGCATGATGGTTACGACAACACTTATTCCTTCACCAAAGACCCTAAACACATAACCCTCACCCCCATTACAACCTCCTCCACACCCTCACAAAATTTCAATATGGAAACACAGTCACCTTTTCTCACTTCACCCAATACACCTAAACAACTTGAACTTGAGCCCTAAGAAGATGACCCAAGAAAAAATAATTTGGATGATGAAGAAACTCTTAAGAAATGTGCACCTCAACTTTACTTACTCCAATCCCACAACAACTTGAAGAGAAATAAGCAAAAGATGGCGAAGACAAATTGGCCTTTATGTGTACATGATCATGTGGGCGAAATTCATGTCCAAGTACCAAGTTTGAGGACAAACTTTTCTAAAGGAGGAGAGTATGTTGCAAATCAAGGTCCACCTATATTTCAAAATTGGGTGTAAGTTTTATTCAAGGCTTATTTTATCTAAAGACATCAACAACATACAAGGTAGCTTTTGTGTGGATTATATCAATCCATCATTCAATCTTAATTACAATGTTAATTATCTGCAACTAAACAAGATTCTTTCCCCTTTGTTTAATTATGTTTTATTTTCCGAAGCCTTCGTTTGCTTAGGATGTTTTAGTTTTATTTAATTTCTCTTATTTAACTAGTAGTATTTAGATTCTAGTTTTGTGTTTTATTCTAGCCAAGTATGTTATTTTAATTAGTTTAATTTAGTTGAGTGTGTTAGAATATAGTTGCATGTATTTTGCACTCGTTGGTTTGTAATAGAGGCGCATGGTTTGAAAGAGAAGTCAAAGCGAGGAACTATCAACAATAGTCCAAGACGCACGTCCAATGTGTGACGCCAATCAGCTCAAATGCAAGTGGAAATTATGTGAAAGACACGGAAAGAATTGGTTGAAGATCATGGGATCTTGGAACCACATGTAACTACCCACTTTCTCAAATAGCCACCCCCTTGTTTAAAGAAACCTCCAACTATCTAGAAGAGGAAGACTTGATAGGAAGTTATTTCATCATCATGTTAGATATGGAGATCATGCCAAGAAGTTATCTCATCATGAGAGGAAGTTACATGCATCATGCTAGAAGCGGAGAAGAGAAGTTACAAACCGATTTTGTGACTAAAACCGTACGCCATTAGGGTTTTTTAGAAGTTATTTTCTGTTTAGTTTTTCTATATATACTTAGCTTGATTTTCATTTTAAGGGAGATGAATTAATGACAATAAAAACCCAAAGCATTCTTGTTTCAAAACCTTTGTTGTTTGTATGATTCTTGGATTGAAATTATATTTGCAAAAGTTCTTATGCTTAGTGTAATAGGCGATTGCACTTGCGCCTTAAAAGCCTCTTGATTAGCTAAATGGATTTTTAGTGAGTTTTGAGTTTAGCCAAACTATCCTTTCTTTTAATTGTTGTTCAAAATTCATAACAAAAAAAATACAAAAATTGTCCATTTCATTCGACATTCCACACGCCACGAACACACCTTCATTGTTCCTCATTTGTTCTTGGTTGTTAGCTTTTAAGTTCCCCTAGGGTGTAAGCAATCTTAGAACAGATAATGATCGCCATCATTCCTAATGTGAGGAGAATTATCAAGGAGGATCAAACTGGAAAGCAAGAAGGTCAGATTTACCTCCATTCAATGGGGATAATGAAAGCAGAAAATATTTTTCTTTTTACCAACTTAGTGAAAAAGAAAAGATGGAGGCTTCGTAGTGAGCCTTGAAGGTGAAGCCCTATTGTGGTATAAGTGGGTAAATCAAAGAACCCCCCTGTAAGCGTTGGGTGAGTTTAAAGAACTTGATTTTGGAGCGTTTTCGACCATTTGAGGTTGGTGACCTTTACGAACAGTAGATGGCGGTGGAGCAGACCGGTAATGTGGAGGAGTATAGGCGGGAGTTTGTGACACAATTGACCCATTTGGAGGAGGTGGTTGAATCCGTGATGTTGGCGCGTTTTTGAGAGGATTGTGTGAAGAGGTGAAGACGGAGCTTCGAGTCTTGGGTCCGACGTCGCTGGAACAGGCGATGGCATGGGTAGAGAGGATTGATAGGAAGCTGATAAGCCAATCTTGGTTGGGAAGAAGACAGGGGGGCAAGTCCGAAATTATCCAACTACCCCCCTAAAAATTCAAGTTGTACCCAAATTCCCAAATAATTCCCAATTTCCCAAATTCGTTCCTAACCCTAACCCTAACCCTAAATCGAGTCAGAATATCACAAGTCAACCCAGAAACCGATACCCCCTCGAATTCGGCCGGCAACATGGTAAGACGGGAGCATCGGCTGACCCACAGCAAGTATCGTGAGAAAAAGGCTAAGAGGTTGTGCTTCAAATGTGACGACAAGTGGTCAATCAACCACGTGTGCAGCCGCAAAGAGTTGTAGATGTTGATTAGCGTGGCTGAGAAGGAAGATGCGCCGGCAGAAGGGCAATTTGTCGAGGAATTGGAGGACGAATTAGAGGAGACAGATGTACACCAGCAATGAGAAATGTTCAGATAATTACCTACAAAAGAGGCAAAAACAATAAGGCACAAGGGGAGAATGACAGCTGCCCAGGAATCAATGAGAATGTAATTAATAATAGTATAACTTGTAAGGATAGCTATAAACATTGTGCAAAAACGCAGTCGCGATTGCGAACACGGTCGCGATCGCGGGTCGAGGGAACGGAAAAAATGCAGTTACCGCAGAAGGGATCACGATATTATAATATATTTGAAATACAATTTTCATATATCAATTGAAAGAATTTAGATTAAAAATATATTTTTATTAACACCTTAATATTTCCATAATTACATTAAAACTTTAGAATGTTAGGAGGTACTAGTAAAGTATTGTACTTCTTAAACTATAAAGTAAAATATCATATTCCCATTTAGCCAAATCCCACGTATATGTAGTACTATTTAATTAATAAAAATCCCACTATTTTCAAATCTTACATGCTTGCACTATAATAATTACTTGTACTATAATAATTGCAAATTTGTACCCCAAATCCCCAATGTCTGCTTGTTTTTAGCTTTCTACCCCCATATATTATTATTAATTAGTTAAGAAATATAAATGCTTTACTCTTCCTTCCACCTCCGTCATTATCCTTCGTAATTCCAGATCAATCCAGAGCATCAACATCACTCCACCTCGATCCGTCCTTCTAAGTTCTAAATAAATGTTTCACTTCTTCTTCCTCCGTCCTTTATCCTTTGTCCTTTCAGATAATCAACCGTTGTCTGCAATTCTTCTCCTTGTTCGTCCTAACTGTTGTCTGCAATTTTGAGAACTAGCGAGTAATCTCGGTGGTCCGGTGGCTTTATAACGGTTGATGCGGCCGATTTCCTTTCTAGCAAGCCGTTTTTTGAAGCACAGTTCCAAAACGCGAGAAATCATAACGGTAAATATAAAAACCATTACAAAACGGCCGTTTCGAGATGACTCGGCCGCATTTTGATTCCATGGCTGTAACTTGTAAGGACAGCTGTCCAGCCTTGGATCAATTGTAATCAAATAACTGAATTCAGTTATTTGTTAGATGGTCAGTAGAATAGATATAAATACTCGGGTTGTTCTAATTTAGTTATTCAAGAAATAAGAGGTAAACATTCTTTGTGGAGTTTGCAGCGCTCGAAGATTGCATTACCATTGTTTCTTGATCTGTGTTCATTCACGGCAGTAGCTAATGTCCATTAACAGACCAGGCTATAACAAACTGGTATCAAAGTCGTTGGATCCAATGGGGATTCCGACGAACCAGTAGCGTTTTGATCAGATTGAAAGAGATATGGAGGAGTTGAAGAAGCAGATTTCTGGGCAGGTCCGAACTGAAATGGCAGCTTTAGAGGAATGGTTCAACCAGAAGCAAGCTAGTACAGAACAGTCGCTGGCCAATATAGAAAAGGCCCTGGCCAATCTTTAAGAGGGCCAAGGGAAACTTCTAGAGAAAGAAAAGATAACCACGCCCAATCTTGAAGAAAAACAAGTATCAAATCATACATATCATCGTGAAGAAACGATTTCCCATGGAAGAAGTGAAGAAAGAATTGAGTTCTTTAATGCAAGGGATGATGAGAATCGGGGTGGCAATAATTGGAAACATAGGAAGCTTGAATTACCTGTATTTGTAGGAGGAAAACCAAAAAAGTGGATTATGAAAGCTAAGAAATAATTCAAATTTTACCAATTGAATGAAAAAGAGAAGATGGAGGTTGTTGTCGTAAGTCTTGAGGGCGAAGCTATGCTTTGGTATAAATGGGAAAATGATAATACACCAATCACGAGGTGGAGGGATTTAAAGAATTTGATAATCAGATATTTCAGAGCCGAGGATGAAACAGATCTTTATGAGTAGTAGGTATCTGCGGAACAAAAGGAAGGCATAGGGGAATACCGACGGATGTTTGTAGACAAGATCAACCACTTGGAGAACGCACTTGAGCCTTTCATTATGGGGGCCTTCTTGCGAGGTTTAAAAAAGGAGATTAAAAATGAATTGAGTGTGTTAGGGCCGACCACTTTACAACAATGTATGGACTGGGCGGAAAGAGTGGACAAGAAATTCAGAGGGAATTCATGGCTCAACAGGAAAGGAAGTACCATGCTCAACAGCCCACATTCTAGAGTTGTGCTGAACAAGGTTGTCAGGATCGGGATTCTACGTAGGATCAAAATTATCTGGTGGGATTCTACGTACTATCACTATTTTTATTTTTTGATTATTTTCCACACAAAAAAGTACTAAAAACTCTAACACTTCCTAAATAATCACAGCCTATGCCTCCCAAAAAAGGATTTTAAAAACCTATTCAACTAAGAAAAGCCTGAAAATGTAGTAACAAGCCAATATCAGATTTTTGACAATACTCATTTCTAAGCAAGAATGATATTAACCGTTTCACAAAATCATAATCTACTAATTAGCATCCAAATTAAACAAGGCAACAAAAAATCACTAACTTACACTATCAAAAGAACACCCATCTGCTTCGTAACAACTAAGAAATTTAAATTTCAGTATTTGAGAGTAAGTCTAACTGAAAATTTGAACGAAACAAAATAAAGAAGAACGAACGCTGACTAGAATAGATTGAAACATGTTGCAAGAACAGGGTAACAAAGATACGACTTTGGTTCGAATCAGGGAGGCTGTTGAAAAAGGGGAGCAAGTTCCCACCGGGTTTGCGATCACCAATAAGGTGTTACTTTACAAAGGGAGATATGTTTTAGCTAAGTCTTCTCCTTTCATTCCGATATTGTTGAGAGAGTATCATGACTCTCCGTTGGGAGGACATGCAGGGAAATTGAAGACATATCTACGATTGGCAGGAGAGGGGTTCTGGGAGGGAATGCGAAGACAAGTCACGAGGTATGTCAAGGAATGCCAAGTTTGTCAACAAGCTAAGACTTCGAACCTCCCGAGATTGTTACAAAATCTTCCAATTTCTACACAAGTTTGGGAGCATGTTATTATGGATTTCATTGAAGGGTTACCCAAATCTGAGGGGGTTGACACTATATTGGTGGTCGTTAATCGATTGACCAAGTTTGGACATTTTGTGGCTCTCAAGTACCCGTTTACGGCTCTCAATGTAGCGGCTAAGTTTGTCAAAGAGGTGGTAAGACTACATGGTTTCCCTACATCTATTGTTTCCGATCGAGATAAGGTTTTCATGAGTATCTTTTGGAGGGAGATGTTTCGGTTACAACAAACTCATCTTCTACGGAGTATGGCATACCATCCACAAACTGACGGCCAAACGGAGATCGTAAATAAAATGGTCGAGGCTTACCTTCGTTGGTTTGTGAATGGTCAACCAAAAAGATGGCCAAGGTGGCTAGTCATGATTAATCAAAAGTTGGGGTTCTTGTAGGAAAATCAATAAAAAATTGGATTATTCTAGGTAATTTTTCCAAAGATTTTCATTCACATCTAAGACAATGCAAAACAGAAATTCCGAAGGTTAAAGAGTGTAATGTTAGACCGATTTGATTTTTCAAACAAACATAATGCATCTGAAAGTGAAACAATGAATTCATGGAAATGCACATAGCAAAAGATATGCATCATAACTGCACAAGATACCTGTCCTATACTTGCAGCTGCCATTGGTTCATAGTTGAAACTCCTTAACTTTGAAGACCAATCAGGTCCTAATTCAGCATCCAAGACTTGATTAATTTGGCTCCTAGGCATCATATCAGCACCTTGACGTACAATCTCTAGAGCAGCCAAGATCTAGAAAAAAAATAAGGGTAATATGTTAGCGGTTAATGACAACATCAGTCACAAACATATAAATACTTTTCTAATATAAAAAGAGATCAATATTCAAAAATAGTTCTAATATGTGAAACATTTTATTACTAATAAATTTTCATATAAAAGAAAGAGTAATCAATAAATAAAAACCAACTTATATACACTAAATTTCACATCAATCATGTTGTAGACAGTTGAAAATATAATTTTCTATAGGAGTTTCAGATAATTAAAAATGACAGGACAAGGGGACATGAGAATCTAAATAATCACAAAACAATCAAGAGCAAAAGAAGCTATATATGCAATAGTGTTAACAATGTTACAACATAGAATATTTTCAAAAAAAAATGTCACAACATAGAATGGAGGTGTGAACCAAGTGATAGGATAATATTCCTATATGTTTCATTTCGTAATTACAATTTCAAGGTGTTCACGTTTTATTGTCATTTTGTGGTGCAGATTTCTTTATCTACGCACGAGTATAGAGAATACCTGATACATTAAAATAAAAGTACAGAGTAGGAGTTACATAGATTTAACTCAAATTAAACAATATTAGAAGAGCTATCAAAAATGTACAACGCAACATCCAAGAACAGGAAACAAAGACAAATTTCATGATTCAAAGCTCATTGGGTACAACGGGGATGTAAACTCTGGGTAAACAAAGTAAAAATACACAATTAATGAAGCATCCAGGAATTGAGAAGTTTTAAACAAAATTGAAAATCTATACCGGAGCAGGTACAAGTGCTTCATCTTGTATACTCAACATCTGCCCTATCTTCAACGCTGCTCCACGCATCCTACATAGAGCAAGTGCCAAGCGTTCTGCATTTTCTTCAGACAAAAAGGGAGAAAGGCTAGACTGCTTGTCCTGTGAATTAGGTCTGCCTAAAAAGATCCTCTTGGCAGACTCTTGGACAGTTCCCCAAGCAAGACCAGCTCCTAGACTTGCAAACCTGCCAAGTACAAGGACATGCGTTGAGCATATTAGAACTTATAAACTGAGTGAAAGAAAAACGTATAAAGAGCAGAAAACAGAGATATCATCATCAATTATTTAAAGAACTACTTTTTATAACACTCAAGCTAAAATAATGTGCAAAAACATTCCAATATAATGAATAGAGACAGTATCAGAATTATCATAATCAATCCAGATAACAAAATCATTACCAAGCCAAATAGCTAGGAAAGGTGGCATACGGAGAAGTTTAAACATAATCAAGTGACAAAGATTAAAAAAAAATAAAAAAAAAAGGAAACTGACCCAAGAGCCCTAGTAAAGGGTGTCGCAGGAACTTTCCTTTCCCTAGGCTTCCGTCTCTTCGAAGGGGTGGCAGTTACAGAGAAAGATGTTACGGTATTAGCATTTTGTGCTTCGCCCACATCCATCACTTCATCAGCTACCACGTTGCTTCTTCTTACATGTTCAGTCAAGTGAGGTTGATCCAGAAACCCTGATGCAGGCTGTGACGATGACTCGTCAGAACAAAAAACTGTGATTGGGCCATCTATAGCAGCTGTCTCTGAGGTTGACATGACCTCTTCCCTGGAGGCAGAACTACTGCCAGTACCAGATTTATCACTATCATTGAAGTAAACAACAGAGTCTTCTGTGGCAATGGAAGTCTTATGCTTACTTGCTAAAACAGATTTAGCAAATTGCGCTTCATGTTGATAAACCTGTGCTTTACCTTTTGTAAGGCCCAAAACACTTGCAGTTATCTTCGCAAGAGATTGTAGTGCATCTAACGGACCCTCCCTTGGTCCTGAATGTCTCACAAATTCGCTGGCCACTAATGATAGACCATTAATGACCCTACTCATGTCTCTCATCGTTGAATGCATGTAATCTGTCAGCTGCTTTTGTTATGAATGATATGATGTGAAAAAACTGGATTCTTTCTTGTGGTAATATGGTGAAATCATCCTGATCCTCTGATGACTGATAAGAAGACCATTTTCTTTGTATGATTCTCTGCTATAATCCAATACCAATCTCTAGGGAAATTTAAACACGATAATATAAATGAAACGCATAATAAAATTAATAATAATCCAGCGTTACATAAAAACTTTGAGGAACTCTACAAAAGTAACACTTGATATTTGCCAATACTACAGAAAAAAATTGGGATAAGGTGAACACTACCTTACTTCATCATAGTACTTTTGAGAGGCGGTTTTTGGTAAGTAGATTAACAATTTTACATCATAGATGAAGAAGAACCGTGATTTTCAAAGCTTGATCACAAAAGATTTTAATGGGGAAGAAGGACCATGATTTTTAAAGAAGGAACATGCTTCAATCAAAAATTAGGGTTCTTCACCAAGTCAGTAAATGAAAATGGAATTAGATATAAGGAAAAAATTGGAAGGAAACTGTTGCTTGTAGTCTGACAAAAGAATTAAATATTACACGTAGTTCTTAAAAAAAATTCATATCTTACATGGAACTTTTATTTAGAATTGTTTGTAAGATTTTTTCACCATTCAATGTATATCTTATTTAATTGCCGTAGCATTTTTTGTTAAATTCTTTGTAATTTTCGTTTAATTCACCATTTTAACGTTTTTACCCTTATTAAGTGTTGGTTCTTGTCTTTATAATTTGCCCTAAACATTTGAGAGCGTAGATGAATTAAATGATGAATTAAACATCAGAATAGTGAATTAAACATTTGAGAGTATAAAATGGTTTAAAGCAAATTATAAAGACAAGAACCAACACTTAATAAGGGTAAAAACGTCAAAATGGTGAACTAAACGGAAATTTACAAGAATATATTGGAAAATGTTACGACAGTTAGATAATGCATAAACTGGATGCTACCATGTGAAAAAATCTTACAAAAGTACTACTATTGGCGTTTCATGAAAATTCGATGCTACCATGTAAAATTTACCAAATAAAATTATTTTACAAAGTTTTTCTAGGTTGTTTCCGACAATTTTCTAAAGAAAAACATAAACTATCTACATATTTAAATCCCTTTACATACAAATTTAAAACCAATAATATACTACCATAACATAAATCGATTGAATAAAAAAAACATATTAAACCATTCGAAACCAATAAGATAGTACCCTTATTTCCTTATAATTCCTTGGTCCTCAGAATTCCAAACTTTAATGCTCAAATAATTTAGAAATTTAGATTCTTAATGAAAAAACAATTATTAACTTTCTAAAAAATTTAATCCTTTTACATAAAAATCAAACCAATAAAATAATACTCCCTCCTATTCATCTTAGGTGTTCCATTTACTTTTGGAATACTATTCATCTATCACTCTTAAATTGCATTTTATTATTAATCTATAAGTTCAAACATAGTTATGTGTTAGAGATGGCCATGGTTCGGTTCAAACCGGTTCAAGTTCGAAACGGCCACCGGTTCAGATCAAACTTTTTTGAACTTGAACCTGAACCATTCATGACCGGCTTCGATTCGGTCCCGGTTCGAGCCCATCGAATCGTGAACCAGTTCCGATTCAACCGAGCTTTTTTTTCGGTTCGAGTTGAATCAAGGTTCGGTTCACGACCGATTCAAGGTTCGATTCAATGCTAAATAATTTGTTCAAATTCAAATTATTTTTTATATTTATCATATTAACCAATAAAAAAAATAAATACAATAAATAATGATCAATACACTAATTTATTATCTCTTTAAATATTCTACAAAATTACAAATAATACATAAATAACGTATTAACTAGAGAGTAAAAAAAAAGAGGGGGAATGGACTTGGACTTAGTATAAATATTAAGTTGTCTACGTATCCCAAAGGAATCAAAGTCCACGTAGTTCTATTTACATATCTTTTTTGTTGTAGTTGTTTGTTGTTGAAAAAGTCTAATCAGAGTCGCTTTCATCTTCTTCTGGGGGAGATTTTATCGATGTATCCGTGTCCATCAACATCAACGAGTCATCATTGTCTTGATCATCATCATTCCTTAAGCCTTGTATTCTATTTTCGGCTTGATCCCAATCCTTTTTGCAGACGCACAATTGGATGGTATATGGAGCAAGTCGAGACCTTTTTTCATCCAAAACTCTTCTACATGCATTAAAAGCAGACTCCGAAGCAATAGTGGAGGCCGAAATTGCAAGTATGTCCTTTGCAATTTTAGCCAAAATGGAAAATTTACCGGATTTTTGTCGCCACCATTTTAGGATTTCGTGATCTTGGAATTCAAATTGATGACACGAATAGGATTTTTTTCGCCACGATTTTAGGATTTCGTGATCTTCTAGGAATTCAAATTGATGACACAAATAATCATCTACTTCCATGGATTAACGGGTGGAGCTAGAAGAAGTAGTAAATCGATTTTGACTATTGAGAATATTAGAAATAAATGGATCATATGTTTGTACACCTTCAAATGGTGTATTGTTACTTGAAGTCCCCGAGTTATATATAGAAGCGTAGTGATTGTAAAGATCATGTAAAAGTTTCTTTTACATGATTCAATATAACCATCAACATCATAAGTAGGTCGATTGAGCGAAACATAATAAAATTGTAACAATTTACGTAAACCTTCTACCCTAACAACTAGATCAATAATACAAGCAACACCATAAATAGAAGGAAAATTTTCGAAGTATGATAACCATTTTTCCATCATATCTTGGAGCACATCCTTTAACACATCAACATTCATATTATTAGTAATCTCATGTACTATTCTTATGCATTCTAAAATAACTAAATGAACGTTTGACTGATATATATATAACAAAATATTTTAGTAGCACGATCATAAACAGCAAGAATTTTATGAACTAAAATAGCAAGGCTCCAATGGGCATCTGTAATCATGGTTGTAGGATCATTAATACGATTGTTATATGAATAAATCAGAATTTCACGATATTGAATAGCTTGAGTTAACAACATATAGGTGGAGTTCCAATGTATTGGTGTATCTAGACTAAATTTTCTCTTTGGCAACCTAGCTTTTACAAACATTTTTTAAAATTTTCTTTTATACTTTCTCTCTTTCCTTGTCCACCTAATTACCAAAAATAGCTCATTGTATCATATTTGTCATATTGGAAAAGTTTATAATATTTTTCAGTCTGAATTTCCTGAGGCATTTCCGGTTGAGTTAGATGCTTTGATAGATAAAAGATACTTATTTCAATACAAAGTGTCTAGGCACAACATTGATAAGGGCAACAAAACTTATGGAATCAAAAGATTGACTGATGATTTAAAAATTCTAAACAAATTTATTGAAAAGCATGAGGTAAATTTCATAAACACAGCAAATATAAATTAAAATTTAGTGTTTTATACATGTTTTGTTGAATTTAGTTAAAAGTTCACTAAATTATTAAGATAGCCAAAAGAACGAAGAAACTGAAAGTGAAGCAAGTGGAACAAAGGTTAGCCTATATATATATATATATATATATATATATATATATATATATATATATATATATATATATATATATATATATATATATATATATATATATATATATATTTATATTCAACTACTAATTTTTTCTAACATGAGTATATATAATCAGATTTTTATTTATGTACATATTTCAAATGTGCAGCTAATCTAGGATGAAACATTTGATATCACACACGCAAAGAGACAATTTCATGAGGATGCTGAATCGACATTAAGGGACATGTCAATAAAAAATTCTTAAGATGAAGAAATTGAAGATTGATTGGAGATCGAATACTCTCTGTAGGGGAGTGAATAGAGAGTGCCCTTTTAAAATTTTTTTCAGGAAGGTAAGAGCTTGGAAGACCTTTCAAACTAGTTTTCTGAAACCGTTTTAAGTCGAATAACAGATCCAAGAACTAAATACGAAAATGTACTTAAATAAGAACAAGGGATTTGTTAATGAGGTTTAGCTATCAATAGCCTACTCCCCGCCTATGGGTTCTCTTCCCACCCTTAAGATTCAACGCCTTTTATTAATGAACTTTATATGACTAAGAAGATCTCTCTATCTTCTCTCACCACGTTCTTCTTCTTGAAGAACGTCTTACAAGTTCCCTTAATAAAAGTTCTAAACCCTATCTCACAAAAGAGAAAACAAAATCATTACTTCAATAAGTATTCCAAGCTTTAGGCATAGATGAAACTAAAATTCTAACTATCTTTTACTCTAAATCCTATTACAAACATGAGAGTTAGTTTAACTAAGTTTACAACACTTTTTGAATATTAAATCTCAAAGTAAGTAGAAAGTTATTTCGTAAGTAGTCACTAGTGCAAAAAAAATATATCTGCTGCGTGACATTTGCTGCGGTTTTTAGCAAACGCAGCATTAAATAGCATAAAATAATTAGGCAAAAAAAAATAAAGACTAAATGCTACGGTTCACTAGTGGAAAAAATCTCATTTGCTGCGGTTTGTTGGCCATAATTTGATGCGGTTTTGGCCCCAATCAATAGTGATAGCAGCAAATGACCTATTTTAAATGTTGCGGTTTTAAACCGCAACAAAAAAAAATGCATTATTTGTTGCGGGCCACGAAAAAACCGCAGCAAATAATTTAAACTATTTGCTGCGGCCTCCAAAAAACGGCAGCAAATAGTTTTTAAAACTATTTGTTGCGGTTTTTTGGAGCCCGCAACATTTATTGTTAATTTTTTTTTCTTTTTTCGTTTAATACTAAAAATAATCCAATAATAATGTACAATGTAATAAACAATGATTAATCCAATAATACAATGATAATCACAAATAATCACCAATAATCTCTTTGTAATAATAAACTCTTGATCGTATATATAATATAATAATATGTACGTACATATATACATTAAAGTCCTAAAAAATCTAAACTAATTACAATTTACCAAAGACAAAAATTAGCAAGATACGCAGTAATCTTGTCTTTTAATTCGCGCATTTCTCCATTTCTCAAAGGGCGTGTTTCCTTTGGAATGTCGTATAAAACCTATAATATAATATAAAATTAAAAGATTAATAAACATTAGATTTTACCAATAATAATAGTAAATATATATATATATATATATATATATATATATATATATATATATATATATATATATATATATATATATATATATATATATATATATATATATATATATATATATATATATATATATATATATATATATATATATATTATAATTTAAGAACGTAACAAATACTTATAGCATCTATATTGTCGACTCCAACCTCCTTCACGGATTTTAAAATATCGTCAATGTATTTTAGAGTGTAGTACCCGCAATCAACGGAATTAGAAGGTTGTCGAAAGCACTAAGAGAAAATAGATGTTAGTACCAAAAAAGCTTAAAAACACATAAAATCTCAACTTAACACGTAATTTCTAGCATATGACTATGATTTTCAATACTAGCCACTTCAACAATAATATATACCAAATAGTGTTGTGTGCCAAGTTTCGTGCAAAACAAACCAAGTTTGAGCTACTTTATGCGCGAAAGTGCCAAAAAAGCTTTAAAACGCATAAAATCGCAACTTAACACGTAATTTCTATCGTATGACTATGATTTACAATTCTAACCACTTCAACAAAATAATATATACCAAATAGTGTTGTGTGCCAAGTTTCGTGCAAAACAAACCAAGTTTGAGCTATTTTATGCGCAAAAGTGCCAAAAATACTTAAAAACCCATAAAATCGCAACTTAACATGTAATTTCTAGCATGTGACTATGATTTTCAATTCTAACCGCAGCAATTACTAGTCCATTTGACTATTTGCTGCGGGCTCATATAAAACCGATGCAATTAATTGATTTTTTTTAAATTCTTTTTGCTATTTAATACTGCGTCTAAGGAAAACCGCGGCAAATGACAAGTAGCAAATAAGGTTTTTTTCCACTAGTGGTTTTTTTCCACTATTTCATCATCTTGTTCTTCTTCAAGCTTCAATTTTCTTCAAACCCACAAAATCTCATCATCTTCATCTTGCTACTGTCTTCGTGCATTTCTTTAAGCTTGCTACTGTTCATCTTCGTTCTTCAAACCCACGAAAACACACGCACTGTTTCACCATTGTTTGGTTTTAAAACCCACGAAAAAATTTGCTTCTTCTTCTTCTTCTTCTTCTTCTTCATTTGCTTTAAAAACCCACGAAAAGTTCAAGGTATTTCGGTTTCATTTGGTTTTTGTTTTTTGTTCTTTTTTTTTTTTGAGAAATGGTTACAATTACTAATTTTGTTTTTCTTGTTTCATTGTAGGTCACAGTGTAGCTATTCTTCATCTAGATACACAAGGCAATTTTTTTTGATACCAATTTTTCATTGTTTTTCAAATTTTTAGGGTTAAATGATGTTGTTTATTATTTATAGTTTAAATGTGATTTTATTTAGAATGTATTAGTTGTTAATATTACATTTGTCCAAGTTTATATTATTAGTATGTTAATTATTTTGTTTTATATGTATTGAATATTAATATGAATGTTAATTAATTAGTTGTCCAAATTTATGAATGTGATTTTATTTTTATTGTTTTTATATGATGTTAGTATGAATGTTAATAATGGTTATTAGAATAAATATAATTTGTACAATTTAGAAAAATTTGTATTATTATTAGGGTTAAAACAATGTTGTTATTAGAATATACATATTTTTTGAACAATTTATAGATTATGAAGGTTAATTATTGTAAATTAGGGTTAAATGAATGATTATTACTTAATTTTGTGGTTAATTAGGATTAAGTATATATGTTAAAAGTGATTGCAATTCTTGATTCATGAATGAAGCCCTTTATATGTATGTTACGCCTCAACATAGCCGTACAAACCAATGAAACTTCATTCCTTTAATTTCGCTAATCTGGTCATGCTGAATCAGTCTTCAAAACCTTAAGCAGCAAGTAAAATCTGACGCTCTTATTATACACGTTTTTGTTACTATTTTTAGCTCTTTCAATTCGTTGATATGCTGCAATGTTAGTACTCATGCCAAGCATTGAATATTGAATAATTCAAACTAAAACAACCTAAAAATATAAGCCATACAAAGATCCTAGATTTTAGCTTCATTTGAATTATTCTTCCTATTTTTTAGGTGAGCAATAAAACAACTTCATATTTATAGGAAAATCTATAATTAGCATAACTTATTTACCAAGTAAATTACTCAATCAAATAATCAAGTTATAAGACGTGTAAAATTACTTATTAAAACAATCGTTCAAATTTAACATTATCTTATAAAGACATTTAACTTAAGACAATTATTTCAAACTTATTTCAACATATTTTGGACTTAAATTATTTATCAATTAACCACTTTATTTTGAATATGATTTTGGATTTATTTAAACAACTGAATATAATTACTCAATTTATTTGTTTAATTTAATATGTGTTTTGAATATCATCACTTAAAGGAGTTAAGTCTTTCTGAAATTATTTAATGTAGTTTTTAAAGTTTTAATTAAACTTTTAAGTGGTAGGGCAATCTAATTTTTGGATTAATAGTTGCTTTGATAATAAGGTTTATGTAACTAATATACATTTTTGTTGTTTAATGAACATGGCATTAGAATTAATATCTATGTACATAAATATTTAAAAAATATCTCCTACTGCATTTAATTACTAAATTAAACTCAATGTATTTCGGACTAAAATCATTAGCATATGCATTTATAAGGAGAATAACAATAATTTAGGACTATTAAGATTGGTATCAGTTCAATTCAACATTTTTTTATTAAAACATGTAAAGTTTAACTTTCTACAATACTACAAATGATAACATTTTTATTACTTATGTATATTATATTATATATATACGTAATCTTTGTTAATTAGTATAATTTGCAAAGACTTTGCCAAAACAGAATTTACAATTGATATCTATATACATATATTTTAAAATTATATGTAATATATAATTTTCAAAATAAATTGTTTTTTAAATAAAAAAACAAATATGTTATATTTTGTTTTTATTTTAGATATATTATTTTTATTTATATATTATATTTATATGATATATATGTATAAGAAACAATATAAATACAAAACCTAAGATCTTCATTTTCTTATATAGTGCTATATTTTAAAAATAAATAAAATTTTTTTACAAATCTTTGCAATACTTTTTTATCATCCAAGTCACTAAAATAATGGTCACAATACATTTAATTTCTACTTTAGAGGAGAATGAAGATTATTTGATAAACAATCAATTTGTAAATTGTCTTTATTTTATCGTTTATTATTTAAATTTGTAGTATTTACAAAATTCATTATCTATTTTGTAGGAAAATTATTACAACACTTTGGAACAGTTAATTCAATTTAGACGACAAATGACTACTTTAAAATTTTATGTGAAAAATGCAACAAAGTACAAAATCTTGTTCGATTTGATAAAGAAATGTGTTTTAACTGCAATGCAATAATTAAAGATTTTTTTTGGAAATCATGATTTGAATTTGATCAGTCCCACGTATGAATTTATTATAATTTAATTTCTATGTTTATTATAGGGATATTATCAATGGTACCCCTGTGTTACTGCACTTTATCTTTGGTACCTCCGTATTTTTCATAATTCCAATGGTACACCCAAACTATCTTGCTAATTACAAACGAGACACTTTTAAAGTTTTTTCCGTTAAGTGGCTGTTAATTTTTATAAAAAACCAACCATGGTTAGTTTCTTCTTCTTTCCTTTTCCCTCTCCTCTTCCTTCTCTTCTTTCATGACTGCTTCTTCAAAGTTTACTACTTCCACAACCCATGCTCAATTACCACTATTGAAATAATCCCTAATCTAAACTTCTATTGTAAATCATCATTTATTAATGGCATCTCCAAGCAACAAACTGCTCAAATTACTATAACAAAAACCCCTTTAAAAGGAATGAATATACACAGTTTTACAAGTATCAAACATGCATCAATCAACCAATCATTAAGCAACAAAACTACAAAACAATAATAAAATTTGGAGAAAAGAATCAACAAAATGGAAAAAAAAAGAGAGGAAACTCAGAAACTTTTTTGACCCAGAAAATTTGGGGAAAAGAATCAAGTATGAAGGAAAGAAGAAGAATAGAGGTAGCACTAGCAAAGAGTTTCTTGGTTTCATGTTTCTTTTTTTGACTTAGAAAATTTCAACTTTTTTGATTTGAATGTTTTGGAGGAATGTTTGAGACTTGGGAACTGGATTTGTTTTAGCACAATCTTTAAACATCGCCACCCTTTTCATTTTATCGCGACCCCCCTAATGTAATTACGATTTTTCCCCTGGACTTAAAATTTCTTACATATACTCTAACCTCACTAAATAACACCTTTATTACACTTAAAAAACAAAATTACAACATAAAATTTTTGAAGCAAAAGCTAAGGAATTCAATCCGCAAACAAATGATCGAGGTAATTATTATTCGAATCGTATTATTTTAAATTAAAAAAAAAGGAAAAAAAAGTGAGTTGCACGCGACTCGACCACGGGTCAGTCGCATGAAACCCGCGGTCGAGTCACGGGTTTCGTGCGACTGACCCGCGGCCGTGTTCACCAAAATTTTTTTTTTGTAAAAAAAATTTTATATTTTGAAATAATATACTTAATATTATTATTATTATTATTATTATTATTATTATTATTATTATTATTATTATTAACTTTTTATTTTTCCTTTAAATATTATTTTATTATTTTTGTTGGTGATGTTGTTGTTATTATTGTTATTGTTAGTAAATTTTTCTTTAATGTTATTTTTAAATATTGTTTTTGTTATTAGTGTTATGATTATTATTATTATTATTATTATTATTATTATTATTATTATTATTATTATTATTATTATTATTATTATTATTGTTGTTGTTGTTGTTGTTAATTTAAAAAATTAGTTATAATAATAATAATAATAATAATAATAATAATAATAATAATAATAATAATTAATATTTTGTTAAATTATATTTTTTGATACTGATTAGTTAAATATTGTTGTTGTTAAATTATATTTGTTGATAATGAGTAGTTTAATATGTTAATTAATTATTGTCTTTTGTTCATGTGGTTAGTTTAACGTAACGTTTGATTATTTTTATTTATTGTTAATAGTTAATTAAATTATTAAAATTGTAGTAAATGACTGGTAGTCAAGGGAAAGGAAAGGGTTTTTTTAGACACTTGTTGAGCGGGAATAGTTCTAGGCCTACCCTACTCAGAGGGGACCCTCATGAAAGGGGGGTAATGGGTTCTATTAGAAGGGCTAGGTAGGATGAGGCTGCCAGACATAGTGAGGCCCAACGGTCGAGTACGCTGCACCAAGTGCGCACTCGGTTTGATGACCAGGCTAGCGTCCAGAGTAGTTGGGGGGTTTCTAGTGATGATGATGATGACGATGATGTTGAGTACTAAGGCGCTGTTGGTCGCCCAGTGGATTGGATTATTGTCCATGGGGTCGATGGTAAATTTACTTTTCGCCCGTATTTCTGCAGGCGCATCTAAGCATGACGGACATAGTCATGTTGATGAGCCGCCACGGGGGAGCAGGCGCTCATAGTCCGCTGGAACGGATTGGTTGGTCACATCGCCCCATCCCGAGGGGCCCCACAGATACGCGCCTGATACCTAGCTATGGCGGGCACATAGGTTAAATTATTTTTGATGGGTCTGAGCGCACGCCTCCGATTCTGGAGTGTCGTAGTAGAAAGAAGCCGTTGGAGGCAATCATCGGACTGCGGGATATGTCTGATGCACTTTGTGATGTTCTACCTGCCACTCCCCTCGGCCGGCTACCCTACATTATGCACCAGCACATTGACTGTTCTTTGATATCGGCCTTCGTGGAGAGGAGGCAGCCGGATACGAACACCTTCCACATGCCATGGGGGGAGATGACGATTATGTTGCACGACGTGCAACGCATATTGGGCATAAGTAATGAAGGTTCACTACCGGCTGAACCTACTGAGGGGGAGTGGAAGGGCGCTATTGCTGGTCTATTTGGGGAGCCCATGTTCGAGCTACGACGGAAAGCGATATTCACCAGCGGTGGCATCAACGTTGCTGAAGTTATGCAGTTGTGCCATCGGTCCCAGGCTATGGAGACCCATACGATAGCCTATTACATGGCTATTGTTGGCTCTACACTGCTGGCGAATAATACCAGAACCGGCATGCGACCTCACCCGATATTAACCGTCAACATCGATCAGGATGAGATCATCTGGGGTCCGGTGACGCTGGATTACATGTATCGGCAACTGGGAATGACATCTAGGGTTGGTTGCAAGACCATTGCTAGTTGCCTGACATTACTTAAGACATGGATTTACGAGTACTTTCCGTCCTTCCACTGTAGCAGAAGTGGCACTCTCAATATATAATTAACATTAATAATTATACTTAAAATAAATAACGCGGAAGTGTAAAACGCCGAACTGCTAAAAACCATTTAAACTAAAACCGTTCAAAACATAAGGTAAAAAAAATCTTACAACTGAGAAAATATAAAATAAGGTTTGCTTAAATATGATAAAAAAAAACATAAGTACAATATAGTCATCAAAGTCATTAAATCAATACAGCTAAGTCCTCGATAGAATAATTAAAGTTGCGGCCTGGATCGAAACCTGAGCTAAATTTTCCTGCAAAATACTGTCATCCATAATACGGATGACAGCTGATTAAATCGGTCAGCGATAAAGCCGAGTATAATTTTCTCAACAAGCTTATGATGCGATAGTTAAATCATGCTTACAGAATAATCATCAAGCACAATATAAAAGGTTATTACTCATTATTGACCTTTACTAAGCCACTAAGTTACATTCTCAATACTTGCAGAAGTTCATTACTGCTACTAAATACTTGGTAACCTTAATGCTTATTCAATAAAATTCAATTAAGCTTCATAACTTTACCATCATAGCACATCACAAGATCACAACAATAATAACAACTGATATATGTAAGGGTCTGGTTAGTTGAGGACCGTAGTCCTAAACCCTAAATGTGGTGGGAGTCGTCACTCCTCTCAATACTGTTATGCTCGAGACTTCACAGGATGGGTTTTTCTCGGACCCCCTGTTTAACACCGCATTTTACGTGCCGGCTAACATGGACGCCGGGATTTTACATGCCGGTCCATGGTTCGACGTTACCTTACTATCAGAGTCATACAATCAATATCATGCAATGTCAAACAAGACTCTAAATCGAAGTAGTTTACATTCTTATAAGTCAAACTTCAACTAGTCAAAAATTTGACAATTCTACCCTTTTAATAGAAACAAATTACTAGTATCTAAAAAATTAAATATTAATTAAATAAAAAATTTTCGTAGCTATATATACTATGATTCCTGAGGCTAAACTAAGTCATTATTATGTCATAAATAATCATAAAAGTCAAGGGTAATATTTCTAAGTACTTAATAACGTATTTTATCAAATAACCAGTAAAATAGTAAAACAGATCTATCATAACTATAAAAATAAAAACATAATCCGACAAGTTATTAAGGGTCCAAAATCTAAATGAAATGAGTTTTCGAGAAAAAACAACGCTAAGTATTGTAACAAAATTGTTTGACTATGTTACCGGTAAACCGATTAATAATTCTTTATAATTACTTGAGTCCAACCTAAAAAAAAATTTATCAAAACACCAAGATGATATGGAATCATTTTAAACACATAAGTTTATTTAAGTAGTAAAATTCATATATATATATCTATATTATCATATTAATCAAAAATTTCCATATATATGACTTTTTTTTTTGAGTGTCCCAAAAGTATTATTGTTTTGACGAAAATATCACTAAACTGGATATGACTTTAATATTACCATGTAAAGTTTAAATGATTAAAATAAAATCATGTTGATCATGCTTTTATATTATCGAGTAACTATAAATAAATATCACATAACGAGAGAGTTAAGAAAATGTGTACCATTTTCCTCCGAAGGTGGTGCTAAACCAAGTAAGAGAATAATAATAGGAAAATAAGAACTTAAAGAAATAAGCTCCAAAAGAGAAAGTCTTCAAGGTTCCAAGCTTCAAAGAAGTAGATCTTCAATTACCCAAGAGTAAATGATATCCAAGCTCCAAAAGATAATACTTGACTTTTTAAAAGTTGATGATTATTGGCTTAAGAAGTGATAAGATCAAGCTCCATCTTCATTTGATTCTTCAACTAATAAAAAAGGTATAAAGTTAGTAAGATGTTAATGAAGTGAAGATATAAGAAAGAATGGTAGAAAGATTTGATGACGGGGGTGCAAGTGATCTCATGGCTAAGGAGGGGTATTTATAATGGGTTTTGAGCAACTTTTTAGTTCATAAGATTGTATGAAAAAGAAGGTTAACTTGAGTAAGTGATTTAGAGTGTGTAAGTGAATGTGTAAGAGTTGGAGTGTGTAAGTGGATGTGTAAGAGTTTGGAGTGTAGAAGAAGGTTAACTTGTGTACGGAAATGGTGATAGCTTGTGTAAGTGATGAACATTATGAATTGATGAAGAAAGGATTTTGGTTCATCAAATTTTTGTTCTAGTTTATACTAGTGAAATATTTTAGATTAATGGGAAAGTATGATTAAGGTTTGATTATGAAAATATGATAGTTTACTTAGAAAATTTTGGTTAAAACTATACTTAAAGTTAATAAGAAAAATATAGTTAATTTTTAGGTATAAAATAATTAAATCAAAGTTGTAAGGTTAAAATGATAAGTAGTAAAGTTAGTTTAAGGAAACGAAATTGAAACGTAACGTTTTAATAAAACCGTAAATATAATATTAAAATTTTACTTTTCGTAGTATAAAATAATAAAATAATACTTTAGTGCTTATAAAGAAATTTAAGAATATATATACATATTTTTTTTTAAAGTTTAATATTTGGAAGAAATTACAAAATCGGAATATGGTTTAGGAATTAAAGGTGATTTGAATTAGATAACCACAGGATTAGGAATTCGAAAAAAAAAAAATAATCGGAAGATGAAGATTAAGAAATTTTAGCCTGTTACATCCGCCCTCATCCTCGTCAAGCAGATCTGCCTAATAAGACTAGGGCGAAGATGTGGTCCACACCCAAGCCAGGTCATGAGATCAACAGGCTGAGGGACTGAAGGAGTATATTGGACTCTTTGACGGAAACTCAGGTATTATACATCACATCACACTTTGTTATTCATGTTATTTTAATTTTAGAATATTTGTATATGTTAATTTTTCTTGTATGCAGGTGGAATGGACTCCGTCTATGACTTATCTAAGGGCATTGCTAAATGAGCACCCACGCACCACCTACATCGGGAGTATCACTTGCTTTGATATCGTCGAGGTGTATTTGCCGGAGAGGACAGTGCGACAGGTCGGGTTTGTGCAGGCTATTCCCCCCTCCTATTAGACCAACCCAGGCTATAAGACCGGCACCCGGTACCTATTCCGTGACCTTTGTTTCTCCGCCTATTTACACGGAGGCATGGAGTAGGTTTCCCTATTGTGGCCGCCTTGGTGATCAGGCACTTCGTCGAGCATCTATTCCATCAGAGGCTGATCCTAGTTACGTTGACTGGTTCAGAGTGTCCTCCCACCCATACATCCTCCCCAGCGAAGGACCGAGTGCCGGTTTTGGTCCAGCTGAAAGCAGAGCAGAATACGTTAGTGTTTTTAATTTATTTGTTTTCTATTATGTGTTTGTGTTATTTAGATGCTGTTTAATATCTTATTCACACCCTTTTTCTTTTTTTTTCTTTACACTTTCTAAATGAATGGCCGAGTCGAGTTGCTCCATTGGTGAGATTGCCTCCTGTTGCGGAAATGACCCCCGGGAAAGGCATGCTTTAAATGTATACGTTTCCGATATTAGAGATTTATTTGTCGAATGGCAAGCTTTTAAGGGCCATGGCTCTTCATAGACTGTTTGTTTTTGTAATTGAAAACTAATGATTTTTACATTATAGTTAAATTAATTTACATCAATGCTTTTATTAATTTACATCAATTCTATACATATTGAATTCCATCCACGAATTGAATATCATCTACATGTGTAGTTAAACTAAATAATGATGTACACAATTGTATCACTATGGACTATCTACAAATTGAATCCCATCTACATGTGTAGTTAAACTAAATAATAATGTACACAATAGTATCACTATGGACTATCTACAAATTTAATCCCATCTACATGTGTAGTTAAACTAAATAATGATGTACACAATGTGTTACACTATGGACTATCTAAATTTACAGCATCTTCAGCGGTGTTATTACGTTGTGGTGGTCATGGTCCGCATAGTCTATTCCAAAGAAAAATCCTGCTACTAAAATGTGTTTCTATATGTCTGGAAGGATTGTCAACTGCTTCTCTCCATTATTGCTGGACTGGCGGCAGTGGAGATGAATCGTCGTTCATTAATAGTTGGATAAAATTATTTCTATTCACCGAACATATATGTATAACTTTATTTACACTATGCACACCCACTGCTTTCCTTAACGGAAGAACCAAACAGTTGTACTTCGGATTACCGTCAGCAGAACCATAATAAGCAATGCCAATGTTAAGAAATGTTGTTGCATAGTATAATGCCATTGGTGCTTCCATCCAGTGAATATAAGGAGCATGTCCATTGCTGTGTGAACCAATTCTTAATATAGCATTGTCTAACGCCTCCTCCGATAGATATACACTTACGTATTGGTCCCTGTTCATTTGCATTTTCATGCACATTGCACGTCTTAAAAGAGGCCATGCGTCCTCGCCTCCAACTCTGTGACGACAATAGCTCTAAAACCACATTTACCATCACCTATAACATCAATCCAATCAAACAAGTAAGGAGGGAAAATGTGCGGGATGTGATTGGGCAATGGAAACAGTGAAAAATCACGACCTACTGGATTATCAGCAATTATTGAAAATAAGGTTAGTAAGATTAAGCTATAACAAACTAATTTAAATAACGACAAGGAAAGTCATGTACCGAATAAGTTGAAACTAAACTTAATTCCAACTGAGGATTGTGTTTCCTAACCACTAGATCTACCACTGGATCTCCCGCGGTATGAAGATCTAGACCCTCGACCACGAGAAGATGATCTACTATATTCAAATGCGCTTTTATTTCTTCTAAGGGTTTTGCTTGTAGTTGGTCTTCCCTTTCTAGGTGGACTTGCGTAAGGCTCAGGTATTTCGGCTCCATCAGGGTGTAATTCATGTTCAAGTACCTGAGACAAGCGTTGTACAACAGCCAGATTAGCTTTTAAGACTTCATCGACCAACGATTGAAAGTACTCTTTGTCATCGGCGTTTGTGTGCCGTACTCCTTCGTTGGTGTCATCTCCTACCTCTATGTACGTCAAAGTACTCCAGAATGAATGAATGTCATCCAAATACAAAGCACGTACTGAACCGATCGACAGATATAAATAACAAGCACACGACAATCCATGGGTGCGTTTAAGTACACAACCACATTTGTTAAGTACATAATCGCCCAAATCTAACATACGGTTATGCTCAAGCCGCAACTGCTCCAAGGAAAAAATAGATACATGGCGGTATAAAGGTCTATAGAAATGATGTCGTAACGACCTTGAAATAGAATTCATGGATTCCTGTAGCGCTTGTCGGATCCTGGTTTACTGGTTTGTTATCTGTGCGTGTGCCCTTTTGAACAGGGTATCAAATGAGCTATTACCGCTACCAAGATAATATTTGAAAGACGAGTGTTGGCTTTCAACTCTACTGGTAGTCTGGTTACACATGTGTAAACAGTCATTCGTCTATGCACGCACAAATTTCTCTTTAAGTGGAATCCATGTTCCAGCCAAGTATCGAACGACCATTCTGTTCCTAACCGACCAGGTAGTCACAATCAATTGCCATCTCTCTTCAAATTCGTCGAGTGTAGAACTTTCAACCAAGAGATTCCATCTACTTTTCCTGAATACCTGCCCTTGTTGATTTCTTTTCCCGCCACACAACTTGTCCACCATGTTCACAACGTCGTTGGCAATATGCCATATGCATAACAAATGCCGCATATCTACATTAAACACAACAATGAACGTAATTAAGACATATTCAATATAGAGAACGACGATAATTAATCAATAAAACCTTTTTACCTGGGAAGATGTCACAAATACCTGCAGATAAACCCTCATCTTGATCAGTGACAATGACGATAGGAGTCTGAGGTGTGCCAAAAATATCTCTCAATCCCTGTAACACCCACGAATATGACATAGCCGCCTCATCTCGCATCAAACAGAACGTAACCAAGAAGTTGTGATTGGTTGGCGTCATTCCGATTACTACACACAGTGGCCACTTTTGTTTGTTTATTTTGTACGTTGCATCTATCAACACGACATACGGCCACATACGTATCATTTGGATGGAGGTAGGATTTGTAACTAATAATCTGCTCAATTCCCCTTCACTATCCAAGTCTGTCCAAACCACGTAATTATGCTCTGTGGCCATATAAAGATAGTGTTGAAGAAGAGTCCTACCCTCCATCTCTTCTCTTCTAATTGACTGTCTAACATTGTATAATTGATTCATACTAGTAAAAATATCAGGAAAATTTTCTCTTATTGAAGTCATGATAAAGGCAGATTGCATGCCGGTTGCACAAAGCTCTCGTATGTGCTGTCGAATATTTACATTCAACCTATGTGCCCTTACATGACCATCTCTGTACACTAAAAATCGGTGGTTATGTCTACCTTTTCCCCCAGGACACATCCTCACCGTCCAAGGTCTTTCTCCTGGTTTACTACTACTTGCTACAATCATAAATTTACACCGACATGTTTTACTTTTTAAGCCAGGTCGAGCAACATTATCTAGGTTATGCAAATCACCCCTAATATTACCATAACGGTGACATCTTAAATACAAACTATTCGTAAAAAATCTACCAGAATAATCTACATTGTCTCCTAAGTTTTCAAAGTCCTGCAAATTTAAAATATGAAATAAACCATACATTAGGTTATTAAAAAAATATACATACAAACATTAATAATAAAAATATGCAATAATAAATAAAAATTATAATTTACTTTAATAATTAATATTAAAATAATAATAATAATAATAATAATAATAATAATAATAATAATAATAATAATAATAATAATAATACAAATTAATATTAAATAAAAAATATAATTTAATTCAATAATTAGTATTAAAATAATAACAATACAGAATATAAAATAAAATAATTTTAATAATAAAAAAAAATTAATATTAAATAATAAGAAAATAATAATAATACTAATATTATAAATTATAAATTATTTAAATTAATAATAATAATAATAATAATAATAATAATAATAATAATAATAATAATAATAATAATAATAATAATAATAATAATAATAATAATAACAGTAATAATAATAATAATAATAATAATAATAATAATAATAATAATAATAATAATAATAATAATAATAATAATAATAAGAAAATAATAATAAATTACAAATTAATAATAAATTAGAAAATAAAATAATTTACTACAACGTATATTAAGTAATAATAAGATAAATTACTAAATAAAAAAATTATTTATATAATTTACATAATAATAATGTAAATAATCAAAACAACAAAAAAACGGAGGAGTTGCACAAAACGTGCGAGTGGACCACGGAGGAGTTGCACGTTTTGTGCGACTCCTCCGATTTTTTTCTTTTTTAAAAAAAAACACCCATTCAGATTGATTTAAGTACGTACCCGATCCGATTCATAGTCGCTTTCGTTAGCCATAGTGAATCGATTCTAGCTATCAACTTGTTTAAAATCAAAGAACGTTTTTAGAGAGATAAAACCGTGTTTGAATTCGTATATCATGCAAGGGCGCTACTGAAACAATTCAATATATATAGGGTCTCGATAAAATTGTTCGGGATTACGTTTAAACATTAAATTTAATGTTTTTAAAGTGATAATAATGTTATTAAGTGAGATTTATGTTTGTTAAACAAATTTTAAGTCTAGGGGCAAAATCATAATTTCATTAGGGGGTGACGATAAAATGAAAAGGGTGGCGATGAATAATATTGCCCTTATTTTAATTGTTGGAAATGCAATGTTTGTGTAATTGATTCGAGCTTGTTAGTTATTTTGATTTTAATTTTTGTGGCATTGG
>NC_080059.1:21412238-21417238 GCF_026212465.1 Amaranthus tricolor | reverse complement strand
AATTAAAGTCATAATCTAAACTAATTACATTATTTACCAAGAAAAAAAATTAGCAAGATACGCGGCAATCTTGTCTTTCAATTGGCGCATTTCTCCATCTCTCAAAGGGCGTGTTTCCCTTGGAGTGTCGTACCTATAATGTAATATTAAATTAAATGATACATAAAAATTAGATTTTACCAATAGTAAATATATAATATTATAATTTAAGAACGTAACAAATACTTACGCCGTCAATGTTTTCTACTCCAACCTCCTTACGATATTGGTGATCTCGTGGGAGGAACTTTCGATGGTGCATGAATACGTGTTTGCACTTAAGAATCCACGTGGATTCCATGTCATCGATACATATTGGGCATGATTTCTTCCGTTTGTTCTTATACCCCGATAATTTGCCATATGCCGGAAAATCATTAACGGTGCATAAAACCATTGCACGCAAGGTGAACTCCTCATTAGCATATGCATCAAACACAAAAATGCTTTCATCCCATATCTTTCTCAAATCCTCAATGAGAGGTACAAGATATACATCTATGTCATTGTCAGGTTGTTTAGGACCCGAGATAAGAAGCGAAAGCATAATGTACTTACGCTTCATACACAACCAAGGTGGCAAATTATAGATCACTAATAGTACCGGCCAAGTACTATGTTGAGAACTAAGATTGCCGAATGGGTTCATTCCATTCGTACACATTCCGAGCCTTAAATTACGAACCTCATCCCCAAAAGTCTTAAGCAACCTATCAATACTCTTCCACTCCGGAGAATCAGATGGATGTGTGAGCAGTGACTTTTCTTCACCCTATCTGCATGGAACCTCAAATTTAACGCATCTTTCTTTATAGAAAACAAGCGCTTGAATCCAGGTTTTTTTTGGAAGATATGACAATACCTTAGCCGGGGGCCCTTTAGCATCCTGAGCCCCTTTACGCTTGTAGCGAGATAACCCACACCTAGGACACTCTTCTAAGTTCTCGTTTTCATTCCGATACAATACACAATCATTCGAACACGCATGAAACTTCTGGTACTCAAAGCCGAAAGGACACATTAGCTTTTTGGCATAATATGTCGACTTTGGAAGTTCATTTCCCTCAGGAAGCATCTCACCTAACGCTTCTAATAACATTGTGAAACTAGTGTCACTCCAATTGAACTTTGACTTAATGTTGAAAATTGTCAACACTGCTGTTAGTTTGGTGAACTTTGTACATCCAGGGTACAAAGGCTTTTGAGAAGCCTCTATCAACAACTCAAAAACACGAGGACGTTTTCGTAACTCATCCTCGACTCCCTCCATCATCTCATCAACACGATCCACATCGTCATCGATATTCTCTTCATCTGTGTCATACTCATCAACATGATCTACTACATCCTCATTGACATCAGCCACATTATTGACGTCCTCAACAACACTTTTCTCTCTCTAAACTCCCTCCTCAGCATGCCAAACCCAAACATGATATTGAGGCCTAAACCCACGTCGAAGTATGTGTTCCCTAAGGATATCAACACTATCTACCTTTGATACATTGCCACAAGTGACACATGGGCAATAAAAACCAACTCCCCCCGTCCTAACTTGATGTTCAACCGCAATACTACAAAATTCTAATATGCCATCAATAAATTCTGACGATTCAATGCTTCCATACATCCAAGAACGATCTTTTGTCATCCTAATTTCAAACAAAATTAATACACATAAAGGAAAATATTTACTTAACCCTAATTAACTAACTAAATTATAATCACTCATTTAACCCTTATTAACCATAATAATATTATGTATATTCTAATAACAATATTTATTCTAATAATAACCACATTCATTCAACCCTAGTTAATCATAATAATATTATGTATATTCTAATGAACAAACTAATTATATAAACTAGGTAAAATGTAAAACTTCTAAATAAAAACCACATTCATAAATAAAATCACATTCTTAAATAAAATCAACATTTATAGTTACAAACACAAACAAATCAAAAATATAACTTAGAACAAATACACTAAGAATATACAAGTCAAAAAACACAAACATTTCAATTATTAAATTCGTGCTTTTGTATTGACCAAAATTAGAACAAAATAAAATAAATTACAATGAGAAATTACCTTTAAAAAACTCAGCCCTAATTCGTGCATTTGGTTTGAACAAATTTGTGGGTATTGAAGATGGTTGAAGTACAAATTCGTGGGTTTTGTTCAAGGGTTTTGAAGAAGGTTGGAAGGTGAAGACATCAATGGCAAACATCAATGTGTTCACGAAACCTAACGAAGACAATGAAGAAGGTGAAGAACAACGAAGTAGCAGCAGATGCACTGAAGAACGAAGACTAATGAAGACAATGAAGAATGAATACAACAGTATGTAGCAGAGGGTTTTTCGCGGGTTTAGAGAATAATGAATACAACAGTAATGAAGACTAATACGTATTCACGAAAACTATAGAGGCGCATAATTTAAAAAAAAATAAAATACACTTATTTGCTGCGGGCATACGAAAACCACAGCATATACCAACTTATTTGCTGCGGGCATGCAAAAACCGCAGCATATACTCACTTATTTGCTACAGGCATTACTTCAACCGTAGTATTTGATATATTTTTTTTCTCATTTTTATTGCTATTAAATGCAGCATATAAATAAAACCGCAGCAAATGATTCGCAACAGATACGTTTTTTTCCATTAGTGTTGCCTAATCATGTGTTTAAACTAAACAACGCATTATATGGCTTGAAACAAGCTCCAAGGGCTTTGTATGACATATTTAGCTCACATTTACTTGAAAATAACTTTCAACAAGGTAAAATTGATAGAATGCTTTTCATTAAGACTAACGGAAAAGTTATTCTTGTTGTTCAAGTATATGTTGATGATATATTGTTTAGAGCTACTAATAATTCTTTATACAAGGAATTTTTTGAGAGCACGTGCAAGAAATTTGAAATGAGCATGATGAGAGACTTAACATTTTTTCTTGAACTACTAATAAGGCAAAAGAAAGATGGTATATTTATTTGTCAAAGTAAATATATTAGAGATCTATCAAAGAAGTATAATATAGATCAATGCAAAAGTGCTAATACGCCTATGAGTGCAACACTATGCCTAGATCAAGACATAAATGGTAAGAGTGTTAATCAAAAGACTTATAGAGGTAGGATTGGTTCTTTATTGTATTTAACAGTTAGTCATCTTGATATAATGTTTAGTGTTTGCTTATGTGCTCGTTTTCAAGCTAACCCAAAGGAATCGCACTTAACAGTAGTTAAGAGAATTTTTAAATATTTGCATGGGACTAAAGACTTTGGTCTATGGTACCGTAGTTGTGGAAATTTTGCATTGATTGGTGTTTCAGATGCGGATTATGCTGGTTATAAGGTGGATAGAAAGAACACTTCAAGATCATGTCAATTTTTGGGATCATCATTGATTTCTTGCTATTCTAAAAAGCAAAATTCAGTTGCTTTATCTACGGCAGAAGCTGAATATATAGCAGCTGGTGCATGCTATTCTCAAATCTTATGGATTGCACAACAGCTTTGAGATCTTGGAGTTGATCTCAAAGGTATTCCAATTAAGTGTGATAATACAAGTGCAATTTGTATTACTAAAAATCCAGTACAACATTCACGTACAAAACACATTGAGGTTCGTCACCATTTCATACGTGATCATGTTGAAAAAGGTCATATTTTTTTACCTTTTATTCCTACAGAAAATCAATTAGCTGATATATTATAAAAATTATTAAGTCCTGATTGTTTTGCATATATTCGTATGGAACTTGGAATGTTAAATGATGTTGCATGAACTAAGAGGAAGTAAGGGTACAATAATTACTAAATACTAAGTATATATTTAGGGGGAGTATTTCATTTTATTTATATGATTTAATTGTGGTTGTATATACATATTTCTTTTATACATGTATTTAAGGGTTGAAAATTAAATTACAATTTCTTTAAAATATATGTTACATGTATAAAATATAAAAATGGGATTCATTATTTGGACGTCAACCACATATTAATTACTGGGTCATGAATTTGGACCTTAGTATATCTAGTGTGTTGGGATCTCTTCATTACCCTCCGTGGTAATCCCTATGCGGGCTAGCATACACTCGCATATACCGGTCATGCGTCTCGACAACAATGACCTCTGTGGTCAGGGCACACTTTGGGATATGATCTCAAGGGAGGGTGGGAACTTTTGGATGGGTAGGCTGGTGATGGGTTGTGCAGGGGGTTTCAGGCCGGGCAGATAGCAGACGACCTTTATGGGAGGTGAGGGGGTTACCATGAACAGGATTCGGGGAAGGGTTTGGGCGCTTTACTGTTGTGTGTGTTGTGTGTGTGTGTCGTGTGAGTGTGTGTGTGTGTGTGTGTGTGTGTGTGTGTGTAGTGTGTGTGTGTGTGATGTGTATGTGTGTGTGTGTGTGTGTGTGTGTGTGGTGTGTGTGTGTGTGTGTGTATGTGTGTGTGTGTGTGTGTGTGGTCCTGTGTGTGGTGTGTGTGTGTGTGTGTATGTGTGGGTGTGTCGTGTGTGTGTGTGTGTGTGTGTGTGTGTGTGTGTGTGTGTATGTGTGTGTGTGTGTGTGTGTGAGGTGGTGTGTGTGTGTGTGTGGAGTGTGAGGGATGTGTGTGTGGATGTGTGTGTGTATGTGTGTGAGTTTTGTGTGTGTATGTGTGTGTGTCTGTGTGTGTGTGTGTGTGTGTGTGTGTGTGTGTGTGTGTGTGTGAGTAGTGTGTGTGTGTGTATGTGTGTGTGAGTGTAAGTGAGTGTGTAATTTGAGGTAGTGTGTGATTGAGATATAGATATATATATTATATATATATATTATATATTTAGATATTATATATTATATATATATGATATATATATATATATATACACACACTACACACTACATAAATATATATATATATATATATATATATAATATATATATATATATATATATAATAT